>NC_136942.1:10591695-10745712 GCF_949987615.1 Pollachius pollachius
TGAGCAGATGGTCTGTGCCTGGCTGTTACCACGGCAGCTCTGTGTGTCCTGCATACAGGATACTCAGAGCGGGCTACAGCCACACGATCAGAACAACACGGAATGGGAATATGGACAGAGACAGACCAGGAATACCAGAGAGAGACCCAGAGAGAGGGACACAGAGAGAGACCGGAAAGAGAGAGGGAGACAGAGAGAGGCCAAGAGAAAGGTAGACAGAGAGAGACCGGGAAGAGAGAGACAGAGAGAGAGGGGGTCCGAGAAAGGAAGAAAGAGAGACAGAGAGAGGGAGAAAGAGAAACCGGAAAGGGGTAGAGACAGAGAGGGGGGGACAGAGAGAGACAGGAAAGAGAGGGACACAGAGAGAAACCGGGAAGAGAGAGAGACAGAAAATAAAAGAGAGAGAGGGATAGAGCGCCAGCTCTAGAGTCAATGAAAAGATAGAGACAGTCAATGAAAAGACAGACGGAGAGACACACGCACACGCAGCCAAAGCACCCAGCAGGATGTTCCGGTCGGAGGGAGACCCAGAGCCTTACGTCAGCGGGTGTAGGCCGTGGCGTGCACGGAGGAGCTCGCCCTAGTCTGAGCACGCTCGGCTGGCCGCACGCTCCCAGCAGTCCGACGGTGGGGGCTGACGTCAGCCCCCCCGCTCCACTGCTGCCACTTCTCATCACAACCCGGGGCGCTCCCTCACGTGACCCCAGGAGTCTGGCCAGGACCCCGGGGAACCGGGAGCACGTCCGAAGAACGCTGTTGAGTGCTCCCATCTTATTTTATAGCTCTACCCACTCCTCTCCTCCTGCTTTACCTACTCCTCTCCTCCTGCTCCTCCTCCTTTACCTACTCTCCTCTCAGACGCTCTCCTCTCCTCCTCTTCCTCCTCTACCTACTCTCGTCTCAGACGCTCTCCTCTCCTCCTCTTCCTCCTCTACCTACTCTCCTCACAGACGCTCTCCTCTCCTCCTGGTCCTCCTCCTCTATCTGCTCCTCTCAGACACTCTCCTTCATGAGGTTATAAGCAGACATTTCTTCTTGAGATACATTAAGGACCAGGTTTAGGGCTTCTTGAGCTACATTAAGGACCAGGTGTAGAGCTTCTTGAGATACATTAAGGACCAGGTGTAGGGCTTCTTGAGCTACATTAAGGACCAGGTGTAGAGCTTCTTGAGATACATTAAGGACCAGGTGTAGGGCTTCTTGAGATACATTAAGGACCAGGTGTAGGGCTTCTTGAGATACATTAAGGACCAGGTGTAGGGCTTCTTGAGATACATTAAGGATCAGGTGTAGGGCTTCTTGAGATACAATAAGGACCAGGTGTAGGGCTTCTTGAGATACATTAAGGACCAGGTGTAGGGCTTCTTGAGATACATTAAGGACCAGGTGTAGGGCTTCTTGAGGTACATTAAGGACCAGGTGTAGGGCTTCTTGAGGTGCATTAAGGATCAGGTGTAGGGCTTCTTGAGATACAATAAGGACCAGGTGTAGGGCTTCTTAAGATACATTAAGGACCAGGTGTAGGGCTTCTTGAGATACATTAAGGACCAGGTGTAGGGCTTCTTGAGGTACATTAAGGACCAGGTGTAGGGCTTCTTGAGGTGCATTAAGGACCAGGTGTAGGGCTTCTTGAGGTACATTAAGGACCAGGTGTAGGGCTTCTTGAGATACATTAAGGACCAGGTGTAGGGCTTCTTGAGGTGCATTAAGGACCAGGTGTAGGGCTTCTTGAGATACATTAAGGACCAGGTGTAGGGCTTCTTGAGGTGCATTAAGGACCAGGTGTAAGGTTTCTTGCTTAAGGGGGCTTGAAGGTAGACTGACTGCGGTCAATTGGGTTTGAACCCCGAACCTTTCTGAGAGGAGAGGACTCCCCCGTTCTCCTCCTCCCGTCTTTTATGGGAACAACACGAAGAACACACCAACACAACTCCAGCTGCATGCTAGGACCACCACCTCTTCAGACCCCAGAGCCTCAGAGTACATTATCTACCTCTTCTCCTAGGAGATCCTAGGACCACCACCTTGTCAGACCCCAGAGCCTCAGACTACATCATCCACACCTTCTCCTAGGAGATCCTAGGACCACCACCTCGTCAGACCCCAGAGCCTCAGACTACATCATCCACACCTTCTCCTAGGAGACCCTAGGACCACCACCTCGTCAGACCCCAGAGCCTCAGACTACATCATCCACACCTTCTCCTAGGAGATCCTAGGACCACCACCTCGTCAGACCCCAGAGCCTCAGACTACATCATCCACACCTTCTCCTAGGTGCTCTCTGAAGACAAACGTTGAACATGAGACGGAAAATAAGATGGAATATTCCGAGCTTCAACACGACATCGGTCTGTGGTGTCGTAACTCTGGACTATTCGCTCAGAATCTCTGGATAGAGATGCAAACGAGTTGTCCTTCAATTGCAGACAAAACAGGTTTGTAATTTTTAAGATCAAAGATTTACAAATGACACGAGTGTGACATCAAACACAGTATTACATCAAACATCAACTCAGGACAAAATCTGCCTAAATACCAAAACACATCAAAGCATCGCTAGATGTGTGATACGTCCTTAAAAAAGAGAGCGAGTGAGTGACTGTTTGTGTGTAAATGGATTTGTTTACGCATGTGTGTGTGTGTGTGTGCATGCATGCTTGTGTGGAAATGCATGTGTCTGTGTGTGTGCATGTGCGTGTGCCTTATTGTGTGTGTGTGTGTGTTCATGCGAATGCTTTACTAGTTGTAAACTTGTTCTACCCTATACTAGCAGCAAACAGGCTGGGGTATTTCCTATACTAGCTGAGGGACGGGGAAGAGAGAGAGGGAGAGGGAGAGGAAGGAGAAGGGGGAGACCAAATGATGGAAGCCCGATTGATTTGTGAGAAGAGGGGAAAGAGAGAACCGGGAGAGAGAGAACAGGCAACGACAAGCAGCATCCCTGCTCTGGGTGTGTGTGTGTGTGTGTGTGTGTGTGTGTGTGTGTGTGTCTCTGATTCATGTTTACCTGAGGGCATCCAGCTGCCCCCGCATGGTCGTTCAAGACAGCTCAACTCTTTAAGAAGCCTCCCTCCTCTCCACTCTCCTCCATCCTACCTCTCCCGCCTCCACTCTCCTCTTCTCCATCTTACCTCTCCTTCCTCCTCTCCTCTACCCTCCCCTCTCTCCCCCTTTCTCTCACATCCCTCCTCTTTCTCCCTCTCCCCTCTCTCTCCTTACCCCCTCCCCGCTCCTCCCCTCCCTCCCTCTCCTGCCCTCTCTCACTGTCCCCGCTCTCCTCCCTTCTCTCCCCCTTTCTCTCCCATCCCTCCCCTCTCTCTGCCGCCCATCTCCCATTCCCCCCTCCCTCCCCTCTCCTCCCCCTCCTCCCTTCTCGCCTAAATCCCATCTCTTCTCTCTCCTTCGGCTCTCCTCTCTCTCTCTCCCTCCCCTCCTCTCTCCCTCCCCTCTCCCTCGCCTCCCCCTCCCCCATCCCTCCCCCTGTATGGGCAGACCCAGTGCGCTCTGGGTGGTTTTCCTCCAGAGTTGTTCATCAAACATTCAGGACAACGGCTCCACTTCAACACCGGAATCACATTTGAAATCCTTCACGTTACATCACAGCCACCAAGACACACACGCACTCACACACATACAACACACTCACACGCACACACACGCATGCACACACGTGCACACACACAAGAGGCTTAGGTATTTTAACATATGGCATTAGGCTTAGCTAGAACTTCTGAAATGAGAGTTCCTTTTATGATGGGAATGGATAAAAGACCATTCATCTCCCGCCCCTGCAAATCCTCCCAGTCAGAAGGAGACCCTGTAGCACAATGGACCTCTGACCTCTACAACGGCCGTCTGTTGACGAGACGTCGCTGTGATCGGCCGGTTCTACGGCAATCGATTGGACGCAGACAAAAGCCAGAACCTCTCAGAGTGTGATGCTTTGTGGCCACAAGGCAGAGGGCATGAAAAGGCTTTTATTTAGGAGTGAGAGCTGTTAAGTGTTAGCTGTTTTCTGCATTATTCAGCTGCCAGTGTTGTTCATCCATTATTCAGTGGCAACGCTTTTTCTGAGTTCATTTTTTCTTTTCCAGCTTTTTCCAGAATTCTCCGAGATGCAGATCAGCCCTGCGTTGCTTAGTGTCAAAAACAGAAGAAGGAAAAACTGACATTTGTGTCAAGGCGTGAAAATCTCTCTAAGTTTAACTTTTTGGCCCCGTATTGTGTGTGTGCGAGAACGTAAACACAGTTTTAAATGGCCGCCCCCGCGAGCGACCGCCCAGCGCTAGCCTAGCGTCTCCGCGCCGCGGCGGGAATACCGCACCTTTAATTAGGCCCGACCGGCGCTCCACAAACTCATTAACAGAACCGCTCTCCGTGACCCCTACCGGGCCCCCCTCAACAGGCCGGCGCCCCCCCCCCCCCCCCTCCCCCCCCCGCCGAGGCTGTTGCCGTGGTTACACTCAAGAGAGGCGACCTGTCGGAACCTGCAGACGGATTCTGGAAGGATCCTTCTTGTTTGAATTAACTGCTATTTGAATCCTTTTTTAAACATACCACGAGGTACAGTTAAACATTACATATTACTTGATTTAAGTGTCTTTAGCTATGTCTAAGTAGGATCTCCTCGCTGCAGTGGGTTCATTGTAAGCGGTGAAATAAAGGTGATGAGATAACTACTGTAGTGCGATTTATCCGTCTCGTCAGGGAAAAAATAATAACATCAGAACTAACGTGAATTAGTCAAAATATGCGTAATAATCAGCAACCAAACCTGTGTAGAAACAGACCTGATCAAGGTCCTTCTCACACTCAAACCAAAGCTTTTACAACAGGAAGTTCTACCAGACAAATCCTCCACAATAAAAGCCCCGGCCAGGCCTGGCCTCAGTGAAGGCCACGAATAGCAGGCGTTGAAACGGCGATGTGCTCCATCCACGAGTGCACCAATGCCCTTCTCAGCACCATGTCACTGGACACATCCCACCCCCCTCCAGGAGAGGGGTGTCTCACCCCTCACACATCAACCAGCAGGTCTGTGTTCAATACCCACACAGGACATGGCCCGGCCCCACAAGGAAACCCTTCCTGTCTGCTTTGAAGCCTCTCTCTCTCTCTCTCTCTCTCGAAAAGTGTCAAGCTCAAACTGTGTGTGTAGATACAATCGTTTGTGTGTATACATAGTACACGTTGTCTGTGTGTGTGTGTTTATATACACATGGTGCGTGTCGATCACCAGTGAAACGGTAGAGTGTATGTGTGTGAGTGTGTGCGTGCGTGTGTGTGTGTGCTATTGAGAGCACGAGAGAGAGCGAGAAGGAGAGAGAGCGAGAGCAAGAGTGAGAAGGAGAGAGAGCGAGAGTGAAAACAAGAGAGAGAGAGAGAGAGAGAGAGAGAGAGAGAGAGAGAGAGAGAGAGAGAGAGAGAGAGAGAGAGAGAGAGAGCAGGGCTGTGGAGCAGCTCAGACGTCCACAGTGTGGTCATCATCAAGTCACTGGGTGTATATTTAGGAAAGGGAATCCCAGCCTTCCCTGTCTGCCTACACACACACGCACACACACACACGCAGGAACCACACGCACACACATGCCTATTTTAGCTTCTAACGGTCCTAGCTTTCTCATCAGATTTGATTCTTAGGCTACTGTAAGAATATTTTTAGATATCTATAATTAGAATTACTGGTGTGGATTGAAATCTGCCGCAACCACTCAGAGACAAGGATTGCCGCTACACACATACACACACATGCAAACAGACACACACACGCAAACACACACACACACTTATACACCACACACGATATCACCATGTCTTCACACACTGGAAACAGACTTTGAGCCACAAAAGAAGAAATACTGTAAAGTGTAAAGATAATCGATGGAGTTCTCTGATACCTACCCTGCTGGTGTCTGAACACAGTGGGGCCGTAGTGGGGGACTGGAAGCCACGACCGCTTCAGAGAGTCGCTGAGATAGGGCCAATGGAGGGGGGTGCTGAGTGCTACTGGGTTCCATTATGGGGCTGATTATAGCACCGGTCCCGGTTCGATTATCCTTTGTGTTCAGTCTTCTTAAGTAGCAGACACTAAGAGCGGCGGGTCGGTGGGTCGCTGCCCGCGGAGGAGGGGATCAATCCCTGGCTTCATAAAGGACCAATCAGTGGTTGCTTCAAAAGGAGGCGCTATTAATAGTCTGCTCCTGGAGGCTGTTCAGCTGTACAGGGAACAGCTCATCACGACACAGGGAACAGCTCAACTAACACAGGGAACAGCTCATCTATCACAGGGAACAGCTCATCTATCACAGGGAAGAGCTCATCTATCACAGGGAACAGCTCATCACAGGGAACAGCTCATCTAACACAGGGAACAGCTCATCTAACACAGGGAATAGCTAATATATCACAGGGAACAGCTCATCTAACACAGGGAACAGCTCATCACAGGAAACAGCTCATCTATCACAGAGAACAGCTCATCACAGGGAACAGCTCATATACCACAGGGAACAGCTCATCACAGGGAACAGCTCATATATCATAGGGAACAGCTCATCTATCATAGGGAACAGCTCATCACAGGGAACAGCTCATCCAACACAGGGAACAGCTCATTAAAGGGAACAGCTTACCCCAACACACAGGGAACAGCTAATCCAACAAAGGGAACAGTTCATCACAGGGAACAGCTCATATATCACAGGGAACAGCTCATCACAGGGAACAGCTCATCTATCACAGGGAACAGCTCATCCAACACAGGGAACAGCTCATCACAGGGAACAGCTCATCTATCACAGGGAACAGCTCATCTAACACAGGGAACAGCTCATCACAGGGAACAACTCATCCAACACAGGGAACAGCTCAGCTACACAGGGAACAGCTCATCAAAGGGAACAGCTTACCCCAACACACAGGGAACAGCTCATCCCACACAGGGAACAGCTCATCTAATACAGGAAAGAGCTCATCTAACACAGGGAACAGCTCATCTATCACAGGGAACAACTCATCAGAGGGAAAAGCTCATCACAGGGAACAGCTCATCACAGGGAACAGCTCATCTATCACAGAGAACAGCTCATCTCAGGGAAGAGTTCATCACAGGGAACAGCTCATCTATCAGAGGGAACAGCTCATCTAACACAAAAAACAGATCATCCTGACAAAGGGAACAGCTCATCCCACACAGGGGAAGGCTCATCTAACACAGGGAACAGCTCATCTATCACAGAGAACAGATCATCCTGACAAAGGGAACAGCTCATCCCACACAGGGAACGGCTCATCTAACACAGGGAACAGCTCATCTATCACAGAGAACAGCTCATCACAGGGAACAGCTCATCTATCACAGGGAACAGCTCATGTAACACAGGGAACGGATCATCCTGACAAAGGGAACAGCTCATCCCACACAGGGAACAGCTCATCTAACACAGGGAACAGCTCATCTAACACAGGGAAAATTATGGCCAGCATCTTTAGGAATGTGGCTTTGAAAGGACTGAGGACGTAAAGGGGGACTCTCTCCCCAGAGGCCAGGTCACGGGTTCATCAAATATACAAAAAAACGGTAATCAAGGCAGGTAACGGTTGGACATAATCCCAATAGGTTTTACAAACACAACACCGAGGAACCGTTAGTCTCCAAACAGTCACCGTCAGTTAGAGAAATGAGGTGGACCGCCGTCGGGTCTGGACCCCTTATCGGATCAACCCTGCTGCGGCCGGAGTTCCATAGACCCCTGGCCCCCCGTCGGTTCCGTTCCTCTAACGGAGTTGTCCTACGGTTGTCCATCAACCCCTCTGGACAGCCGAGGCTATACGGAGCGAACTTTGGATTATCCCGTTCCTCCACCGAGCAGTCCAACACCGGAACACACACACACACACACACACACACACACACACACACACACACACACGAGGTCACCCACCTGCATGACACGGTCAGCTCCACTTTGGTGGCCGGGATGGCGGCGGTGAAGGGGTCGAAGTCCCCGATGCACGCCATGTTCACGCAGCTCCTCGTCCTGGAAACGAATCCCTGCGCGCGCCCTTCCCGCTTCCCGGGGACACGAGCGGAACGTAAACGATGCGATGGAACGCTTCGAGAGGAGGCGCGAGCCGTGACTGGGCGAGGGGACACGAACGGCAAGACGACGTCGCATCTGCGCGCGGTCAGCCTCGCGCTTTCAAGATGCCGCTCCGCGCGTGTCGTGGATTGGCTGCCTGGTAGCGCGAGTAGAGGGCGGGAAAATACACGTGGTTCGTGGCGGTGGGGGGGGGGGGGGGTGTGTATGTGTGTGTATGTACGTATGTGTGTGTGTATGTACGTGTGTGTGTGTGTGTGTATGTATGTATTTTTGTGTAATGCGCTGGCATGTGCGTGTGCGTGTGCGTGAACTATAATACATCAATCACTGACAGTGACAGTTGATTTCACGCCGGCTCTGGTGCAGCACCTGACCGGGGCCGGACGTTGACGGACCACCTGGCCGACACACCTGGGGGTCTTTCTCCGAGAAGCTATGATTAGAAACCCCGACGTCAACATGGATCATTCGGAGGCAGAAGTGCATCTTGCGTTTGGAGGAAACATGGTGCCCTACCACATTCAGGAACATTCATTCAGTCCGAACTCACCGCCAATAATAATAAAATCACCTTGGATGGAGGTTATTATGGATCTGCTTTTTCACCTTATTCCACCACCTCATGTGGTCACCTATTACTGTTTATTTCCAAGCTTCAAAAAATGACAGGTCGTCGACCTGACCTGTCATTTTCTCCGCCTGAGCCCGTTAAAGCTGTGTTCCCGACGGCCTAACACTACCCACCACTGCCCCCATGTGGCCATTCTGCCACACGTCAATAATAATAAAAAAAACGTTTTTCGTATTTTTTCGATGAGCGATTTCGAGAGCGACAATGTGGCCAGCCATATACAAAATACATAAATTTCATAATCAATAGAGAAACTGATAAGCCACTCCAAAATAATATTTTAGCGTGGTTATTGACAGTATTGAAATGAGGACAAGATATGACCGCGATTGGAGTCCGATAATCTCAGATCCGTCCCGATTAAGGAGTCGAGGAGTCGGACTCAAAGACCAACAAAAAAGTTTTTGACAGATGACATTTTATTAACCTGGCATCTGACATTAGAATCACTACGAGTCCGCCATCTTCAAACAACTACTAAAACTGGAGAAAGTGGAAGGGCGAGAAACGTCCAGTGTGAGAGAATACAGCGGCTAAACGGAAACACACTCAAGATGGCCACCAGACCGGCGAATCCGTCTGTAAGACTGTTGAAGTAAGGCTGAAGTCTTCCTTCGGGTCCTCTTTAGGTGTGGGGGGGAGGTACGTTACCACACAGAGTAACACACAATCAGGCTGTTTGAATACATTGGTTACAGAAAACAGTAGATATGTACCGTCGCACAACCACAACATTCAATGAAAAGACTGTTTTGAGAGAGAGAGAGAGAAAGAGAGAGCGAGAGAGAGAGAGAGAGAGAGAAAGAGAGAGAGAGAGAGAGAGAGAAACATCATTATGTTTACATTGTAGTGCCAGGTCAAAGGCCGCAACCTCTGCCAAGAGGAAACAATTGTTGTGAACATCAAGTAGGGTTGCTATGGCAATAAGCGGACCCTGCCCCCCCCAACCCCGGCTGAACCCCAAGTCAGAACCCCGTGATGAGGAGCGGAGGACACACACACACACACACACACACACACGTTGACGGGTCAGGTGTACAGTGTATAGGACCGCGGTTAAGACAAGCTTTGTGGGCGGGGCTGCAGCATGGAGGACGGCGAGGTGAAGAGGAAGAGGAGGAGGAAGAGGAGGAGGAGCAGGAGAGGAGGAGGAGGAGTTCATTCTAAGGGGGATGATTCGTCTCCTCTCCTAAAGCTACTTGATTAGTGATGGGAGGAGGGGGGGGGGGTGAGGCTGAAAGCCAGCTCCCAGCCCTGCGCGGTGCCCTCTCATTGGCCGGCTCTCCTCTACATGCTAATACGTGTTTAACAATCAGTGGGCGTGGCCCGCAGGCGCGGTCAGCGAGACGCACGACGGTCAGTCGGGGGGGGTCAATGTGTCGGGAGTCAGACATTCGTGGTTTCGAGTGGTGTCTACGTGGGGGGGGGGGTGAGAACACACAGGGGCCGTTTAATTCAAGGCATAACCTATCAGAGCAGAGCGGGGAATCATACGAGGGCGGAGCCATCGGCGTTAAGACTAAGGGGGCGTGGTCAAGGTCACGCTGAGACGAGCCGCGAGTCGCCAACGTCCTTTATTTTTCACATTTCCTGTGGGTTTGGTTACCATGGCTACAGGTTAGGGGTGTGGGGGGGGTGATTAAAAGTGCAGAGCGCTGGCATCCCAGGCCACTGTTCAGGGGTTCCCCTCGGCAGGGGGGCGGGGTCAACGGGGTGCAGGGGGAGGGGGGGGTGGGGATCGGGGGGGTCAGTTGCTGGCCACTTCCTCGGCCGCGTCGGCCGCGTCCGCGGTGCTGTCCAGACCACCCCTTGCCCGCCAGATCTTCACCGTGCGGTCGCTGGAAAACACACAACACACAAGTTAGAAACACATCAGCTGGAGGGGGGTCTGTGCGTGTGTGTGTGTGTGCGTGTCTCACTCGGAGGCGGTGAACAGGTGGCTGCTGTTGGTGGAGATGCCGTTGATGGGGCTCTCGTGGCCCCTCAGCTCCCCCAGGGGCCCGAGTGTGTCCGTGTGCCACAGCTTCAGCACCCCCCCCCTGCACCCGCTCAGCAGGGCGGCCGAGCCCGGCACCAGGCCCAGGGCGCACACCCAGTCCCGGTGGGCGTTGGGCACCTGCTGTGAGGGTCACATGGTACAGAGTGAGGACAGGTCACATGGTACAGGTCACATGGTACAGCAGAACACAGTAAAGGGCGATGATGCACACAAACACATTCTGAGAGGGAGATGATGTGCACACACACACATGATAGGAGGGAGACCCCCCTCCACCAGAGGGAGACCCCGTACTACCACCCCCCCAGTACCTGCAGCAGGTCTTTGCGGTCCAGGTCCCACTTCTTGATGCCGTTGTCCCGGGAGCCGCTGAACAGCAGGTCCCCCTGGACCACCAGGGACTCGATGCCGTCGTAGTGGGGGGGCTCGAAGTTGTGGGTGGGGGCGATGCTGCCCAGAGACCCCTCTGTCACATCAAACAGCTACACACACAGAGAGAGACACACACAAATAGGGACACACACACACAGATAGACACAGATCGAGACACACACACACACATACAGAAAAAGTACAGTTATTTGGCAGCAAAAGAAAACCACAAACACAATAATCCAAATAAAATCGATTTACAGGGTGAAGGTTGGTCCCTCAGCCAGCAGGTGGCGGTGCGTGTCAGACCCCACCCTGACCCACTGACCCCTGGAGGAGGACGTACCCTGATGTAGTGGTCCTTGGAGCCTGTGATGACCAGGTCCTGGTGGTTCACCGTCTGGTCCACCGTCAGACACATCACCGGACCCAGGTGGCCCGTCAGCTTCCCCGTCGACGCAAACCTGAACCAGGCGGGACCCCGAGAACCAGTCAGTACCATAACCAGTCAGGACCAGTACCAGTCAGGACCAGAACCAGTCAGAACTAGAACCAGTCAGTAACAGAACCAGTCAGTACCAGTCAGTATCACAACCAGTCAGTACAACAACCAGTCAGTACAGGAACCGGTCAGTTCCAGCACCGGTCAGTACCACAACCTGTCATTACCAGAAGCAGTCCCACCAATCAGACCTCATAAATCACCTGAAGGCTGAGGAACTCAATCAACCAATCATGGCGGGGCTCTCTAAGTGTACCCCCAGTTGAGTCCCGGGTCTGAGGTTTGAACCCCCAGTCCTCTCCTCCGCCATCCTTTATCCTTTCTTTCTTCTTTCTTTCTTTTTATCCTTAATTCTTTTTTTCCTTTATTCTTTCTATCCTTTATACTATCTCTCTTTATTTCTATCCTTTATTCTTTCTTTCTATCTCTCTTTCTTTCTTTCTTTCTATTCTTAATTCTTTTTTTCCTTTATTCTTTCTATCCTTTATACTATCTCTTTCTTTCTATCCTTTATTCTTTCTATCTCTCTTTCTTTCTTTCTTTCTATCCTTAATTCTTTTTTTCCTTTATTCTTTCTATCCTTTATACTATCTCTCTTTATTTCTATCCTTTATTCTTTCTATCTCTCTTTCTCTCTTTCTATCCTTAATTCTTTTTTTCCTTCATTCTTTCTTTCCCCCCCCCCCGTCACCTGCGGAGGTCCCAGGCGCGGACGCTGTTGCCGGCGGCGGCGTAGAGCACGGTGCCGCTGGCGTTCAGCGCCATCTGGTTGATCTGGTTCTCGCCAGCCGGGATGGTGACGGTGCGGCTTGTGTTGGCCGAGCAGACCTCACCAACGTTCACCAGCCCCGAGGACCTGGGGGGACAGGGAGGACAGGGGAGACGGGGAGGAGCATGGAGAGGGCTTTAAACACTGACCCTAATCTTATATTAATATCTGGTGAATTATTTCAATATTTGATGAGTTGATAGCTGCTAATCATCGGCCTAACTGCTATTAATCACTCTGAATGCTACCAGTAGCTCTAACATCTACCACTTGCTCTAACCGCTACAACTAGCACTAACCTCTACCACTAGCTCTAAGCTCTACTACTAGCTCTAACGGCTAGCACTAGCTTTAACTAAACACCGTTGCCATCACGTTTTAACCAAACCACTCTCCAAGAGCGCTCCATTTATCTTTAATGGACTCAGAAGATTCCTTTGTTGTGTTGCCGTGTCAACATCTGACACAGCTTTAACAACTCCATGATCACAGAGTAGAACGCCGTCTCGCTGTCGCCATGGATACTGACCCCCCCCCCTACACACACACACACACACACACACACACACACACACACACACACACACACACACACACACACACACACACACACACACAACAAAACACTCTAATCACATGTCCGCTTTGATGCCTTTGATGCGTTAGCGGCGGCGGCGGGACTCACGTGAGCGTGCGGATGCACTTGGCCGAGTCGCGGATGTCCCACACCTTGATGTAGGAGGTGGAGACGGTGAACACCAGGCTGGAGCTGTAGCGCACCGACACCACGTTGTTGGGGTGGCCCCCCAGGGCCATGATCTCCTGGCCCGTCACCAGGTTCCACACCTTGCAGGTCCGGTCTGGGGAGGGGGAGAAGAGAGAGGGGTCATGGAGGTGTGGGGGGAATGTAGGGGAGACTAGAGCTAACAGGATGGAGCTACACGGTCAAGAGGGAGGGAGGGAGGATGAGGAAGAGGACAGGAAATAGGAAAGAAAGAATAAAGGATAGAAAGAATAAATGATAGAAAGAAAGAAAGAAAGAAAGAAAGAAAGAAAGAAAGAAAGAAAGAACGAATAAAGGATATAAAGAAAGAATAAAGGATACAAAGAAATAGAGAAAGTAAGAATAAAGGATAGAAAGAAATAAAGAAAGAGTGAAGGGGAAAGGTCCTTAGGATTGGCCTGAGTGTCCTGAGTGGATGTGGCGCCCCCTACCCTTGGAGCCGGTGAACAGCAGGTCGTCGGTGCTGTCCACACAGAGCACCGCCTTGCTGTGGCCCTCAGCCACGTGGACGCACTGCAGAGCCGCCAGACGGCTGCTCTTAGAGCCCTGCACAGGGCTGATGATGCCCCTACGGAGGACAGACAGGTACACAGACAGGGAGACAGAGAGAGGGAGACAGAGAGACAGGGAAACAGAGAGAAAGACAGAGAAACAGAGACAGAGAGATAGGGAGACAGACAGACAGGTAGGTAGATAGAGGGATTGACAGAAAGAAAGGCAGAGACAGGTAAAGAGAGACACACAGGCAGATAGAGACACAGACAGAGGGATAGACAGTCAGACAGACAGGTAGAGACAGACACACATGCAGATAGACACAGACAGAGGGATAGACAGGGAGGGAGACAGAAAGGCAGAGAGACAGACACAGGCAGAAAGACACACCAGTGAATATACACACTTCACAACTTAAGAGTGTCACAAGCTAATCGATGAGCTGATCTACAAACATCAGTACTCACACAGTGAGTACTGATACACAGCACAACACAGCACCACACGGCCAGAGGGAGGGAGGAGGAGGCTGTAAAGGAAGTGGATGGAAGCGAAGGCGTGCGAGAAGCAGGAGAAACGAAGGTGAAGCACGACCCCCAGGGCCACACAGAGACATGCAGAGCGGAGAGGGAGACACACACTGTGCGAACCCCGGCAGAACCCCGACCCACCTCCATCGGCCTCAGGACCAGCGCACGCTCACAGTGGAGAGTGTTGAGATAGCGTTAAGACGTGGTGAGGGTGAAAACAAGGAGTGGAGCCCGGTCTCAGATCAGGACCACTGGGTTGAAACAGTGGTCACACCACCATGGACAGCCCCACTGGTCTCCGTGGGTTACGAGTGACAACACTTGAGTCATATATTCAGAGAGTTGAACGACACCCTTGAAGGAGGTCAGTCCGCAGTGTGTGATGAATCCGTTCCCCGGGGCCTGAACTCACACCTGGTGCATTGTGGGTAGGATTGAGGAACCAAACCAATTCCTACTTGTGGCGACGGGCGGGGGAGGGGGGAGCGGGGGAGGGGGGGCCGTTGGACGAGGGGTGGAGACGTCTGTCCGCCCTGAAGGACAGAGTCAGACTGTTCCTCAGTCAGAGTGGAGCGTCCTAGCGTCTGTCGTTGTTGCCTGCTGTTGCTGCCTGCCTGGACCCTTCCATGGTTAAAGCCTTGTAATGTCATCACATGGAGTTATACCATCTCCAGCTTATTAAACATATGCAATACATAGAGGTAGTGTGTGTGTGTGTGTGTGTGTGTGTGTGTGTGTGTGTGTGTGTGTGTGTGTGTGTGTGTGTGTACCCCCTCAGCCCAGCTGGCTCCTTAACATGCTAACATTAGATGCTACTGTTCTTCATAGCTAACTCCTTATCACGCTTACCTGAAATGCTACTGTTCTCTATAGCTAGCTCCTTAACATGCTAACCTGAAATGCTACTGTTCTCTATAGCTAGCTCCTTAACATGCTAACCTGAGATGCTACTGTTCTCTATAGCTAGCTCCTTAACATGCTAACCTGAGATGCTACTGTTCTCTATAGCTAGCTCCTTATCACGCTAACCTGAGATGCTACTGTTCTCTATAGCTAGCTCCTTATCACGCTAACCTGAGATGCTACTGTTCTCTATAGCTAGCTCCTTAACATGCTAACCTGTGCTGCTAATTCTAACAACCTAGCCAGTCAAGCGTATCTGTGCTGCTTACTTCTCCTGTGGCATGCATCCCAGGTGCCCTGTCAGACGGCTAAACACGTTGTCGTGGTAACAGGAGTGGGCGGCGGCCAAGGAGGAGGCAGGGGATGGGGAGGAGGAGGAGGAGGAGGATGAGGAGGGGGTTTTAGAGCAGGTCTTGCTGATCCTGCAGGGGGAGCTGTGGAGGCAGTGCAGGCAGCGGTCTGTTGAAACATCCCACCACCACTACCCTGGTTTACCCCTGCCTGCCCCATCTGGGACCGGACCAGACCAGACCAGACTACACTGGACCAGACCTGACCAAAACTAACCGGTTCCGCGGGACAAAGGGGCAAGTCGGTTGGTCCGCGTTCAGACACGGAACCTCTCGGCTCATCAGGTCAAACATGAAATATTCTAATTATATATATATTTTTTATTGTATTATTATTTTCTGTTGATTTATTTTATTAATAGGACTTCGTTTTTATGCTTGCGAATTCAGAACATCAGAGTCACATTCCTTACGTGTGTGAAAAATGCTTGGCAGAAAAAAATAAAGCTGATTCTCTGCCACTAGAAACTTCTTTCACTCAGCCAGAAATGACAAAGGAAAGAAGGATTTATTCAGACCTCCAGCTGTCGAAGGGAAGCGGAGCTCGAGAAGCAAGTTGAACACTGAATATAAATGAAAGAACACAGCTAACGTTATGCTAATGTTTCCATTAAAACACCCTGGGCCTCGCGGAAGAGCAGCGATTAAGAATTCAGTGCAGAACTTGACAGGTAAGTGTTAAGTGTGGATTAAACCAGGCGTAGGCGTTCCCCTTAGTCCAAACACCATGCTACTCGGGAGGAGCGGGGAAGCCAGAGGAAGAGGTTTAGAGCAGTGGTTCTCAAATGGGGGTACTCGTACCCCTAGGGGTACTTTGGAATACTGGAGGGGGTACTCAGATAATTAAAAATAAATGAAAAACCTGTGTTTGAAATGTAAATCTGGAAAAATTGAGAAAGGAGAATCTGTGAAAAAGAAAGCACATCCAGAAACACCAAAATGTTGTCAGTTTCAGGAGGAATAAATTTGAATGGGATTCACCTCTACATGCTCTGACCCTCCCCTGGCGTTGCACTTCTGTTGTGAAGAGAAATTTGCCAACAGTTACATGAAGAACATGCCCATGTTTCTCACTAAATTGTGAGTATTTGCACCCTTTTAGTCTAGTGTTTAGCTCAAAAAATATCTTAGATGGGGTACACTAGTAGTACATAAAGAGGTGAAACCCATTCGAATATAATCCTGCTGAAACTGACGACATTTTCTGGATGCGTTTTGTCTTTCACGGATTCTCCTTTCTCATTATTGCCATATTTATATTTCAACCACTTGTCCAAAAGAAATAATACTTATTAGGTTATTGTTAATAGTTAATAGGTTATTGTTTTGGAGTACTCCCAGCAGTACTCCAAAGTACCCAAGGGGAACGCGTACCCCAATTTAAGAAGCACTGTATTAGAACATTAGTAGTAGAGGTGGTAGAGGTAGTAATAGTAGTAGAGGTAGTAATAGTAGTAGTAGTAGGAGAGTTGGGGAGCCCGGGAGCCCCAATCTGGGGCGTCTTGGCCCTGAGAAAGCGTACAGCGAGGAGGAGGAGGGGCTTACTGTTTGATCTCCTTGACCTTTGCCCTGTCCGACGCGGCCTGTGCCTTGTCATAGGTCTTCCTGCGAGAGAGCGGGGACGGCTCGGGGGCCCGCCTCTCGGCCCCTGACGGAGCCCGGGACCCTGAGCTGACCGCTCTGCGGGTCAAAGGTCACCCACACACACCAGACACCAACAAAACAACAACAAAAACAGCAAAACAAAAATAAACAACAGAAAATAATACTACACACACACACGATAAAAACGACCAAACTGAGGACACCACAACAAGCCACAACAGATATGATGAATGGTGATGGTTGGATGCGAACACACTCCAAAACGGGGACCTACCGTCAGCGCGTGCCATTAACAGGGCTTCTTCTGCTCCGAGCTCATGAGTTACTTAACGCGGTCGATGTGTAGCGTTAGCGCTAAGTTACTAGCTCAGGCCACAGCCACACAGGCAGAGAGCTGCATTCGCTTTTCAGCTAACTTATGTACTGTTAGCTCATTTAAAAGCCATAAGGGGTAGTCAGTTAGTAAACTTGGCAGGTAGCATGTCGTAAAAATGCAATCGTAATAGTGTTATTGTTTGGAAAAATTAGAATAATGTGGGGGAGATACAAATCAGCACAACGGATTGTTTGCGTGTTCGTGCCGTCATCGCATTCGCTGCATCGAGGGACGTTAGCTTATCATTAACTTAGCATTAGTGAAACAACGGGACAGGAGAAAGGGCGGCAAAAATCAACATGCAGGAAGCGGGAAGGGACATATATGGGCGTTAGCAAGCTGCGGGGGTGGGGGGGGGGGGGCGGGACTTACATGCTGCCCATTTTAGAGGAGAAGCCAGGAGAAAGAGCAGTGTAGTCCCTGACAGAGGAGCCCGACAAGTCCAGCTCCCCGCCCCCTTCCGGCGTTTCGGCCAATGGCAGCATGGGGCTGGAGAAGTCGGTGGGCGTGTCCGGGGCGGAGTCACTGTTGGGGTACAGCAGCTCCATCTGAGTGGTGGTCCGCCTGCGAGCCTGTAGGGGGGAGGAGACAGAGGTTGGGCAACGAATGGATTCAGGGAAACAGTAACCAGCTGCTCACTGGACAGCTCCTATCACCTTAGACAAGACCTTTTCCTCAATGATTTTTACCATGTTTGCTTGACAATTATGTCACCCATTGCACCGCTATCTTCCCTGGAAGGAGGGGACCCCCCCCATTCCCTGGAAGGAATGGGGGGGGCCTGACCTACCTCAACGGTACTAGACCTACCTTACTCCTGGTTCTGGTGTCCCCACACAGCTTCATGAGGTCCGAAGCCAAGGTGCTGCAGCAAAACAGAGTATTTGTTGAGTCAAGTTTCTCAACCGTACCACGCCCGCATTCACATGCTAGACGTCTGGAGTATGGATATACAGGTCACTGTTACGTTACGTTATTGGAACTATCCCCTCACACCCCTCTTACGCACTTTATTGTATGTTTTACATCCTGGCACTTAATGTACACGCTTAAAAACATTACTTAGCATTGTGTAGCATCTTATTCTAGCTATCTTTGTTGTGTACGGGGAATGGGTTAACCTAGGGATTGTTAGGGGTTGCCACTTGGTTCTATGAACATCCTTACTGTACAAACAGCGATATATTGTTGTTTCTCTTTCTACTGACAAAAATACTTATTGTAAGTCGCTTTGGATAAAAGCGTCTGCTGAATGCCCTGAATGTAAATGTAAAGGTACATGCGTCTCCTATGTATCCTGTGGTGGTCTGACGGACCGGTCTGAGTCCTAACTCACCTCCCTTCTGCCGAGGGACTCTGGGCCGACTCGTCGCTGCTGCTGTCGTCTGCGTTCTCTGTCCAAGAGGAACAACACACAAGTCAAGAGACAGTCTCCTGAAAATCCGAGCTCTTTAGCAGAGTTACAACTGCACTAGCAAGCTCTTGTGGCATTTGGCATAAATGCACATCTGTCATTTTTGTAGAACCTATTTTTGTTTTGCTTTTGATCTAAAATGGCCGCTGTGAAGATGAACACGGCCAGCAGATGAGAACCATGCTGATCGGGAGACCTGGTCTGACTAGAGACCCGGTCTGACTAGAGACCCGGTCTGACTACAGACCCGGTCTGACTAGAGACCCGGTCTGACTAGAGACCCGGTCTGGCTAGGGACCCGGTCTGACTAGAGACCCGGTCTAGCTAGGGACCCGGTCTAACTAGGGACCCGGTCTGAATGGAGACCCGGTCTAGCTAGGGACCTGGTCTGACTCGAGACCCAGTATGGCTAGGGACCCAATCTTGCTAGAGACCCGATCAGGGACCCGATCTAGCTAGGGACCTGGTCTGGCAAAGGACCCGGTCTGAATAGAGACCTGGTCTAGTGAGGGACCTTTTTAATCTGAAGACCAAAGCCTAGGGCTACTGTTGGCCTCCAAGGCAGCTTGGAGGAGAGGTCACAAAGGTCACAGAGGTCACAAAGGTCACAGATATTATGGAGGACGAGAGAGATGAAGAAGAAAAAGAAAAAAGGCGGCAAAAGAGAACCGAGAGAATTAAATAATTATATAGTTATTAGTCCTGAGTCCACTGGAAGGAAGAAGTGGGGGGGGGGCAGTGGGGGTTGACCTTGACCTTCAGGGGGACAGTCAGCGGGAGGGAAGGAGGGGAGGAGGGGGTGAGAAAACTTCAGCGTGGTCACTTCCTGTCGGAGCGTCTGCCCTCAGTCACGGTGCTGAAGCGAGGAACTGTAAGTCCTTCAGATGTGGGGGGGGGGTACAGCAGACAGATGGAGAGAAGCCTTGATGCACCGCATGCGCCTGCTTGTGTTAACAGGGTATCGTTAGGGGGGGAGGGGGGGGGGGGGGGCGTGGGGGGGGGCTTCCATGCGTTCGTGACACGGAGAAAAACAACTGATGATGTCACTTACCCGGCGGTATGCTACCTAGCTCTGGGAAACACAAAGAAACCAAAAGAAAAACAAGGCAACGAGGAGGGGGGGGGGGGGGGGAATGGGGGGAAGAGAAGGGACACACAAAATCAAAACACAAGTCCCCCAAAATGTCTACAAAATAAAAGCATCGACCTCGACCAGGCGTCCTACGGAACAGAGGCTGGGAGAACTTTACCACTAATTGACTCAGTTCTACCTCACAGTGTACCCTTAAAGTAGAGCTGATGTCTGTTCTTCTAATGGGGCTGAGTTCACAGAACCAGGTCGGTTCTGTTAGTTCTTCTAGAGGGGCTGGGCCAACAGAACCAGGTTGGTTCTGTTAGTTCTTCTAGAGGGGCTGAGCTCACAAAAACAGGTTGTTTCTGTTCGTTCTAGTGGGGCTGAGCCAACCAAACCAGGTTGATTCTTGTTGGGGTGTATTCAGGTATGTTCAGTTCAGCTTCTGTTCAGTAGAGCATCACAACAGGCAGGAAACAACTCAAACACATGCATGGGGGCCGACACCAGACCCAGTTTCTGAAAGGTTAATTTTTTATTCAATCAGAAACGTAGGCCCGGTCAGGAGCACGTCGCTGGTTAAACTTCTAGTCCAGAACCCTTTCAGATCCTGGGTGTGGTGGAGGTCAGGGATTGGTTTAGACTTCTTAGACGAGACACACAACACACACAACACAACACTCACGACACAATACACACAAAACGGTGTACATGGGGACTGGGGTTCAGGAGGATTAAATAACGATAACAAAGATTTTATCTTTAAAGAGTACTTTTCAAGGCAGGCAATGCTCCTGACCTATAGAGTGTGTGTGTGTGTGTGTGTGTGTGCGTATGTGTGTGTGCGTGTGCGTGTGCGTGTTTGTGGGTGCGTGTTTGCGTGCGTGTGCGCGCGTGCACGCGCGAGTGTGTGTGTGTGTGTGTGTGTGTTTGTGTGTTTGTGTGTTTGTGTGTGTGTGTGTGTGTGTGTGTGTGTGTGCGTGTTTGAGTGTGTGCGTGCGTGCGTGCGTGCGTGCGTGCGTGTGTGCGCGCGCGCTAGTGCGTGTGTGTGCGTGTGTGCCTCCTCTCACCCTGCAGGGCACTCCCCAGCAGCGCGTCCAGCTCAGGGTTGACCTCGGCCTTCTCCTTCAGCATGTGGAACAGCAGCTGGTTCTGGGTGGCGCTGGTGATCTCCGTCTGCTTCAGACGCCCCTCCATCACCTTCACCTGGGACTCCTTCTGGGCCGCCTGCAGACCCTGAGCACACACACACACACACACACACACACACGTTAGGGACTGCAGCCCCTCAGCTCCAAGAACGTCAACACCAAACCATTATTAATAGTGAGATAGTAGTGAGAGAGTGAGAGAGATCAATAGTGAGATATACTTTACTAAAAGTGAGATACGCGAGTGAGACTGATCGGCATGGGGGTACCTTGTTGATGACCATGGACATGAAGTGATCCAGTAGGAAGCGGGATTCTGTCAGCGTGCACGAGCCAATCACGGCCGAGACGTCCGCCGTGTCTCCCTCCTCCTGGAGACCAGAGACACACGTAACAGATTTAAGAAGTTTATAGTTTGTAGTTATAGTTTAGTTTAGTTTAGTTTAGGGTTGTGACCCAAGCAGGAGGAAATTAAATTTTTTAAAAGTGATCGAAGAACTGATTGCTTATGAGCCGTGGCAGAGATTACAGCATCTAACACCCCATTGAGGGAATGGAACCCCCAACCCATGTTAGCTGCCTCCATCTGCATGATGTAGTCGATGTTGGTCACATATCCTTTAATTAACTACATTACCCAGAACGCCCTCCTCCTGTCCTCCTGACCATAGCCTCCATCACCTACATGATCTGTCTTAATTAACTACATTACCCAGAACACCCTGCTCCCGTCCTCCTGACCATAGCCTCCATCACCTACATGATCTGTCTTTATTAACTACATTAGCCAGAACCCACTGCTCCCGTCCTCCTGACCATAGCCTCTTCCATCTGCATGATGTCGTCGATTTATAAATATATCCTTTAATTAACTAAACTACATTACCCATAACCCTCTCCGATTATGGTAATCTATCCTTTAATTATCAACAAACTACATTACCCAGAACCCCCTGCTCCTAACCTTAGCCTCCTCCATCTGCATGATCCATCTTTAATTAACTACATTACCCAGAAGCCCCTGCTCCTGACCTTAGCCTCCTCCATCTGCATGATGTTGGCCTGGCAGTCGGCGATGCTGTCATTGATGTAGTCGATGTTCGCCCCAAGGGCGTCGACCTCCTCGTTCAGTGGCGCAGCTGCCGCCCGCTCCACCTCCGGCCCCTCCCTTGACAGACGCTCCCGCTTCCGGATCACCTTCTCCTTGCGCTTGGTCAACTCCTCCCGTTGCTACGGAGACCAGAGGGGCGGAGACAGGGGGTGAGGACCGGACGGGTCGGGTCCGGTCTCGTATCGACCGGTCGGACGTTGATGGATAATGGGTTTAAGAGATTAGCGGTGGAGCTAGTGCGGTGGAGCTAGCGCGGTGGAGCTAGTGCGGCAGAGCGCTGCAGTGACAGCAGAGTGTGTCGACCTCGGGGATTCTACTCCTGCTGCGCACACGCTGTATCAAGGTTACATTCAATGTAGGTTGCACTTAATGTACACACCTATTGTATGTTGTATGTACTGGCACTTAATGTACGCACTTATTGCATGTTGTACGTCCTTGCACATCCTTACTACACCGACTGATATATTGTTCCTCTTTCTTCTGACAAAGTGACTTATGTAAGTTGCTTTTGATAAAAATGTCTGCTACAAGCCCTGAATGTAAATGTACAACAATGACACATCATCAGATTATGTTAATGTGCAACGTGGTTGACGAATAAAACACATTTACCATCTCTAATTTTACTGATCACTAACAGAGCCAACAAAGAGTTTATTATAAAGCCTTACCGGCTACCTAATTAATGCCTGATCCTGCCAAATCCTATTCTCTGCCGCCTCCCTGTTTCAGCTGGCATCAGCAGCAATGGGCCTCGCGATTGAATTCAGCCTCGTCGGCAGCGCTGGGCTGCGCTGCGTTTACCTTGAGCAGGCGGTTCATGTCGGCCTCCATGTTGGAGATGGTCATCCTCTGCATGATGACGTCAGAGATGCGGCGCTCCAAGGACTGCCATTTTACCCGGGCCACTCTGGTGGAGTACAGGCCGGTCATGCGCCGGTACGAAGACCTGAACATCGTGAAGGTTAACGTCAGCAAGGCAAACTCAGTAAGCTAGCCTCTCACCAGTCATCACGAAGACCTGCATCCCGTGAACGTTTAACGTTAATGAGATTAACTAGTTATGGTCCCATGTTGATGCAACGCAAGGGGGTTTATGGACCTATAAGTCATAAGGACCCTCCTTGCGTCCACAGCATGGGCCTGATGTGCGCCTCCAAATAATTGTAAACTTGCGTCGAGGCGACGCAGCAGAAAGGGATGTGATTGGTCCGTTGACTAAAACCCGACACAGAACCAAAACAGGTTCACGACTGTGTCGAAGCGTCTGCGTGTTCCTTGGGTTGCATAACTGAACCATAACGTTGAAGTTAGCTAGTCCGTTGTCGGTCAACATTAACGTTAGCACGGTTCTCAAGTTTGTCTCAGTTGCCAACAACGCAACCACAACGCTCAACCTACCTGGTGCCGTTTGGAGCAGCGTTGCCCGGGGCGTACATGCGTCCAGAGGGAGGTCTGTAGGGGTCCTGGCTGGGGTCAGAGGTTGTGACCTTCCTGATGACCTTTCCAGACGTGGGCCGGGCCTGTCGCCTCAGAGCCGTGACCTGGAGACCAACACACCCCCCCGTTGCAGAACGATCGGTGATTGTGTTGAAACTTAGGAGAACGCCCACGGCATTGTGCTAGCACGCAGTCGCTGCTCACAAGGGATCGTCAGCCTTAGTCGATGACCGATACGGGCTGAAGATTCTCTTGAGTCGATATTTGGAGCCGATACTTCTTTTGCTCCCTCAATTTACATCATAAAAATTACACAATGAGGATAACAAAGGTCTCAATGTAAAAAAGGAACATTTATATCGGCCGATCACTGTAGCTCACCTCCTCAGTCTTCCTCCTTAGGATCAGCTCCTGCTGCCTCTTCTGGGCCTCCAGCAGCTTGAGTTGGTGCTGCAGGCGGACAGCATAAGGAGTTCAGTGGATCACACATGGTGGTAACATATAGCCTAACAACCGTCTGAGCGCGGCGGAGATCTTTGTTAGTTCCTGCTTATGTTGACCCACCAGCTTGAGTTCAACAACCTCCATATTAGAACCGATTGTTAGAAACATGTGCTAGAACCATGAGTAAGAACCAAGGAACCATGTCTAAAGGCCAATTTCCACCAGAATCGTCACGGAAGCGTCACGGCAGTAAAAGAGTCGCCGAAAATAATAGAAACCATCATAGTCAATGTAGGCTATTCCACTGGATACGGTCACGGCCCGGAACCGACCCCATACCGGCACTTCGTTTACGATACTTGCCTCTACTATTTTTGAAGGTTGACCTTCGCAGCCGTGTCTCAGAACACTTCTACAGCCAGTAGAAGTGTTCTACTGGCTGTTGAGTTTTTCATTTGCTCATGCATATTCATGGCCTCAAATCTACCCCTATGCAATTCACACGGTATTGTAATATTATACAGTCTATCTATGGTATCAATAGCTAATCAACGTCAAAGCAGAAATGAAAGTCTGCGTCGATGCCTCGTCTATTCTCTAATCACAAGTCCAGTGTCGCAAGCAGGCCGTGACTTTGCCATGACATCTAGAAATCATACCGTATTTAATAGGTTATAATATTAGAAACATGTGTTAGAACCGTGTGTTAGAACCATGGAACTGTGTGTTAGAACCATGGAACCGTGTGCTAGAACCATGTAACCATGTGTTAGAACCATGGAACAGTGTATTAGAACCATGGAACAGTGTGTTGGAACCATGGAACAGTGTGTTGGAACCATGGAACAGTGTGTTGGAACCATGGAACAGTGTGTTGGAACCATGGAACATTGTGTTGGAACCATGGAACATTGTGTTGGAACCATGGAACATTGTGTTAGAACCATGGAACAGTGTGTTGGAACCATGGAACAGTGGGTTGGAACCATGGAACAGTGTGTTGGAACCATGGAACATTGTGTTAGAACCATGGAACAGTGTGTTGGAACCATGGAACAGTGTGTTAGAACCATGGAGCATTGTGTTAGAACCATGGAACAGTGTGTTGGAACCATGGAACAGTGTGTTAGAACCATGGAACAGTGTGTTAGAACCATGGAACAGTGTGTTGGAACCATGGAACATTGTGTTAGAACTGTGTGTTAGAACTGTGTGTTAGAACAATGTGTCATAACCATGTGTTAAAACCGTCTGTCAGGAGAACGTTACCTCCTGCTTGCGCTGGTCTTTCTTTAGGGAGGCGATTTCCCGGTTCCTGCGAGACTCGTTCATTCGGTTCTTCTCCTGCTGCTCCTTCATCTGCTTCATCAGCCTGACCTGCACCAATCAGAGACAAGGTTAGAAAGACCTGCACCAATCACAGACAAGGTAAGTCCAGACACACCTGCACCTATCAGAGACAAGGTAATTCAAGACAGACTTGTCCAATCACAGTCAAGATACCGCTTGGACACTCGACAAGTGGGGGGCTGCACAACCTGGTTCCCAACAAACCGATCGATAATCACTAATCGCTAATCACTGATACCTAGGACCCACCTTGGTTTTCTTCATCTCAGCCACGTCCAGCGTCAGCTTCTTCATCTGCTTCTCGTACTGCGACTGGTTCTTCAGCAGGCGGGCGTGCTCCTTCTGAGCCGTCTGCAGCTTCTGCAGCTCCTTGTTCATCACGCTCAGCCTCTTCTCGTACTCCAGCTTGATCTTGCGGGCCTTGTCCTCCGTGCCGCTCTCCACCGAGCCTGCAGGGGGCGACACCAGCCATGAGTCCCGGCTCGCCCACCTTCACCTGAGGTCAGGCGAAGAGCAGGGGTCTACAGATGCTCGCTATTACGGAGTGAGGTAGGAGATGTGGGGGGTCTTGGCTAAACAGGTCTACAGGCTACGAGGCCAGGGGCAGGGGCGGGGTCAAGGGTTTGTCAGTCACATGGTACAGCAAACCTCTCTGCTCATTTGGGGTGGGGGGACGGAGGGAAGGAGGGGAGAGGGAGGGAGGGAGGAGAGAAGGAAGGGCGGAGAGGAGGTAGGGAAGGAGGAAAGAAGGAAGGGCTGAGAGTAGGAAGGGGGGGAGGATAGAAGGACGGGAGGGAGGGGAGAGAATCAAGGGAGGAGCGAAGGAAGGGAGGGAGGAGAGAAGAAAGGGAGGGAAGTTTGTTCCCTGTGCACACAGGCAGAGGAGGAGGTGTGTGACGGCACCAGGAGCCGGCTCTCCTCACCCATGTTGTGCAGCACGCGGTCCCTCTCCAGTTGGGTGTCCCTGATCTTGCTCTGCAGCATCATGAGTTTCTGCTCGTACTGCTGCTTCAGCGTGTGCAGCCGCCGCTGGCTGTTCTCCAGCTCGTCGATCAGCTTCTGCTTGATGGCGATCTCACATGTGATGTTGGCCAGGTCCGCCTGGAAGTTCTCTGAGGGACGACACAACGCCGTCACCAATCAAACGTGGGCCTGGTCTACCAAGCGGCCGTCTTAGTTTCACCAGGCAACCATCTTGGTTCCACCTAGCGGCCATCTTGGTTCCACCGAGCGGCCATCTTGGTCTTATCTTGGTTCTAAGAGCTAGCTGGGAGTTGAACCAAGATGGCTGCCAGGTCTTAATGCATATGATCCCTTACATCTCTGCACTCTTGCGCCCTACATGAAGTACAGCAGGTAAGCCTAACGTTAATTTGCCCTTGTATGCTTTTCTTAGTTCTTCTCCCCTTCCTCCCTCCCTCTCTGCCTTCTCTCCTTCCTCCCTTCTTTCTCTCCCCTCTCCCTTCCTTCCCGCCTCCGTTTTCTCCTCCCTCCCTTGCTTCTCTCCTCCCTTTCATCTCTTCTCTCCTCCCTCCCTCTCTCTCCTTCCTCCATCCCTTCTCTCCTCCCTCCCTTCATTCTCTCTTCCCTCCCTCTCTTCCTTCTCTCCTCCCTTCCTTCTCTCCTCCCTCCCTCCCTTTCTTCTCTCCTCCCTCCCTCTCTCCTTCCTCCATCCCTTCTCTCCTCCCTCCCTTCATTCTCTCTTCCCTCCCTCTCTTCCTTCTCTCCTCCCTTCCTTCTCTCCTCCCTCCCTCCAACCCAACTGAACAGTGAGATTCAAAGCACCAAGACAAAGCACTCGCATGTTGATTCCTGTGTCACTTAAGTTGGTCAATAGACTGTAGTTCTAAGGATCAGCTCGATCTATTACCTTTTTCATCCGACTCCGAGTCAGAGTCGTCTGAGCTCTCCTCCACGTCCATCTCCTCCTCATCCTCCTCCTCGTCCTCCTCTCCTTCCTCGTGGTCGCTCCCCTCCTGAGGTTCCTGTGAGCAGAGACAACTCGCGCTCAAGACGACCTCAAACTGCTCCCGTCTGAACCAACATCTAACCCCATGTGTAGAGCGAGACGCTACGAGGAGATTACGTTAGGCAGGTGTTTAATCCGGGTAGTCTAGTCTAGTGGGGGCTAGGGGGTTGGATTCCCAAACAGAAGGTTCTTGGGTCCATCCCCAGCGTGTGAAGTCTACCCGGTTGCCTCCTAGTCACCAGAGAGACGAAGAAGGAGCGAATATTAGGAACGAAATAAAGTGTGGTAGAAACTGCTTCTAAAATAAGTAAAAGTCTTGTTCGTCTTCTTTTTTTACTTAGTTCATAGCAGCCGTTCCACGCTAATAGAGTCAAGCTTGCATTACCTGAAGGATAATGTGTGTGCTGTAGAGCTAATGCTATGGCACCTCAGAATTGAATGCTAATGCTAATGGAAGCGGGTACGAACATTGAAAAGTGTCTCACTGCGCAGGTCTAACTCCGAGATGGAATGTCAAAAGGAGAAAAAGCCTGAATCCTGTATCATAAAAAGTATATAATGACAATGAGGATATTTCCTAATTTACACGCTGCTGTCATTATAGGATAATCCCCAGCCCTTCATCCAACTACTGAGGAAAACTGGTCTGTCAATCATACCATCTCTGCCTCCTCGTTGGCCCTCTCCGCTCCCTCCTTCTCCGCCCCCTCCTTCTCTGCCCCCTCCGCCCCCTTGTCCTGGTCGTTGTCTGGAAGCTCCTCCTTCACAGCGCTGAGGGACACACAACGAGAGTCAGGGTCATTATCACACACTCACACATGTGCACGCACACACACACACGACAAAGACACAACGCAGTGGTGAGCTTAATGGAACTAGGCAGTGTGGTGTTAGGACACAAAGTACACACACACACACACACACACACACACACACACACACACACACACACACACGCCTAAGATGTTGCTGCATCAACAGAACACACAGCTCCAGTGAGCCCACTCTGTCCTCAGTGAGCAGGACTAAGTGTGTTCTTTTGAATCCTCCAACTGAACAAATCAATAAGCAAATAAAAGTCTGTGAGCCGGTGAAGAAAACTGAAGGTAGTCACCAAACCAGGGACCATCCTCACAGCCTACTGCCTCAGACTGCTCTCTTTATAACACTCATAGTGTGATAACGACACACAGGACAGCTGCACTGACGCCGCGTTGGACGGTAAGTTTCCAGATCAGTTCGCCTCTTTCTCAGCCCAGATGGTTAAGTACAGTTAATGGAAGAATAGATCAGCAGCCAACTCGATCTAGAGAGAGTGGGCGGTGGACGTTTTACTGGAACACGACCAGCGCACAACAAACTAGGCTCTAAGATGGCGCATGGACTCCAGGACTCGATGTGGAATGCGTGATTGTATTATGGAAGAAATGCAAAGATTTTGGTAATTCTTAGTGGTGGATGTTCAGAAGATGGCTTAATAGCTGTTTAACCTACTATTAGCTAACTAGTACTAGCTAACCACTAGCTATCTAACCACTAGCTGTTCATAGCTAACTAGTACTAGCTACCCATTAGCTACCTACATCTCCATCCCGGTGTGGCAACTACCTCCAACCGAAACGTACAAAGAAAACCATTCTCTAAACAAAACGAAGAGGTAGCCAAGGCAACTAAAGAGGTGAGCGATGGGAACAGCAGCAGTGGCAGGAAGTGGACCAACGAACCTGGGACCCCCCACCTCCTCCAGCGCCTCCTCCCCCCCCTGCTGCTCGCGCTCCTCCAGCAGGAGCTGGAGTCTTCAGGGAGGGAGGCAAAGGTCACAGGAGAGAGGGAGGTATAGGGAGGGAGGAGGAGGAGGATCGATGGGAGGGAGGGAGAGAGGGAGGGAGGGAAGATAGATGGAAGGGAGGAGGATGTATGGGAGGGAGGGAGGGAGGGAGGGAAGGAAGATAGATTGTTTGGAAGATGGATGGAAGGGAGGAGGGAGGGAGGGAGAGAGGGAGGATATATGGGAGAGAGGGAGGGAGAAAGGATGGATGTGACGGAGGGAGGGAGGGAGGAGGCAGGGACGGGTGGGAGAATGAATAGAGGGGGATAGGTCAAAAACGTTGAAATATAAAACCAGAAGGAAGAACGGATAGACCCAAGAGGAGGAGATTTAAACAAACAGTCTCCCACCTGCAGCCTCCCATCCGAGCCTCCAGTCAGAACTCCTCATAGATGGGACGGATGGCATGAGCAATTGGACCACTATGGCTCTGCAGCTGTACTGGCTGGAGCAAGCACCTAGCGCTACGACACCCATCTCTATGAAGCCTAGCGCTACCCCCCTAGCACTACTGCACCATGGGCCTCGGCGCCTAGCCTTATGAAACCTGCCGCTACACTCCTAGAGCTACGACACCTAGCGCCACCGCTACACCTCTGGAAGACTGAGGCGGGTGAAGGGGAGGCTACGATGACCTTACCTCTTCTTCTTCTTGCGCTCCCGTTTCTTCAGCTTCTCCAGGTCCTTCTTGGCCAGCTCAATGACGTCCGAGGTCTCCTTCTCGGGGGCCATGGAGGAGAAGGGCCCCCCGGGGCCCCCGTACAGGGACTGGCGGGTGGAGGCCCGGGACAGGTTCTTACGGAGGCTCTCGTTGATGGCCTCGCTCTCCAGCAGCTTGGCTCTGAGCAGAACAGGAGTAAGAGATATTAATAATAATAAAATAAATCAAAAGGCCTGTTTAAGTGTGCACTCATGTTTTTATTACACAATATGAAATAAGTCTTCTGACTTCGAGCCAAACCGTACAGATTTTGATCTTCCCTCCCTTCCTTCTCTCATTCCTCCCTTCCTTATTTTCTTCCTCCTTTCCTTCTCTTCTCCCTCCCTTCCTTCCTTCTCTCCCTTTTTCCCTCCCTTCCATCTCTCCTCCCTCCCTCCCTCCCCTCCTCCCTCCCTTCCTTCCCTCCTCCACCTAGCGCTAACAGGTTTAACCCTCTCATGGACCAGCTCCTGAGGACTGATGATGTTTCCTTGAGGTCTCATCCTAACCCAGCGGTAAACCCGGGTTCACCCCCTCATCGACTAGCTTTTGAGGACTGCTGATGTTAAAGCCTAGCGCTACAACACAAAGCGCTAACAGGGTTCAACCCCTCATGGACCAGCCCCGGAGGACTGTGTGTGTTTACCTGAGGTCTTCGATCTCCTTGATGTAACCGTGGATCATATTGCCGATCTCCTCGCTGCCTCCCTCCCCTGGGGGATGAGACACAGGAACACCATGAGATTCAGCACAATATTAACATTAACGTTATGTCATCTACTTGGCTCGACCGTAACACTTTCCCTGAATACAATTGTGTCATACTGCGCCGTTATAATAATAGAACACTTTAGACTTATCTTAAAACTTCGCCTTTATTAGGTTTTATATATTTTTTGCATTGTCATTACTAAACCCATTGTGTATATTGTGTTTATATATATTTAAAATATTTTTACTTCCTGCCGCAACACCTGAATTTCCCATCTGGATTTGATAAAGCGAATCGGATCTCATCGTCAAGTGTGTGGCGGTGACCTTGAGGTCGTGACCCCGGTGACCTCTGACTCCTCACCTGCCCGGCTGAGCGCCTGGTTGGCCTGGTCGCTGAGGACCTGGGTGAGGCGTGCCCGCTGGGCGTCGATGGTCTCCTGCATGGCCTTGACGCGGAGCCGCAGGTTCCCGCTCTCCGTCTGCAGCATGGCGTTCTCGTGGAACATGTCGCTGAAGCTCTCCACGCCCTCCTCCCCCGCCAGACGCTTCCCCTGGGGGAGGAGGGGGGAGGGAGGGGGGAGGGAGGGGGGAGGTCACTCAAATCTGTCATCATTTGATTGTAACTGCAAACGTTATTCCTAATTGCTAACAGGCAAGCCCTAAGGAAATGCTGGTGCTGCTGCTAACATGATAGCCCTACTGCTAACCTGCTAACATGCTAACCCTAATGCTAACCGGCTAATCCTACCGCTGACTCGTTGACATGCTACTGATCACAATCTAGCCCTACTGCTAACATGCTCAAACTATTAGCACTACTGCTAACATGCTAACCCTACTGCTAACATGCTCAAACTACTAGCACTACTGCTAACATGCTAACCCTACTGCTAACATGCTAACCCTACTGCTACATGTTAACCCTACTGCTAATCTGCCAACATGCTAGCCCTACTGCTAACATGCTAACTCTACTGCTAACATGCTTACTATACTGCTAACCCTATGCTAACATGCTAACCATACTTCAGACTTTTCAACATGCTACTGCTATCATGCTAACTCTACTGCTAACATGCCAGCTCTTCTGCTAACACGCTAACTCTAATGCCAACACCCTAATTCTACAGCTAGCATGCTAACAGCGCTGCTCACCGTCTTGTACTCCATTAGCTCGATCTGCAGCCGGGCGATCTCGGTGCGCAGGACGCTGATCTGCTGGCTGGCGCGGTCCTGGTTCACCACCACCTTGTTCTTGATGTTGCGCGCCCGGTTGGCGTACTTCAGTGAGTTCAGTGTCTCCATGAAGTCCCGGTCGGACGGGCTGATGCAGGCGATCATCACCGTTTGGCTGAGAGAGAGGAGACCAGGGTGGTGAGGGGGGGCGGAGGGGTTTGACGTTCAGAGACATACTCGTTCAGGGGCAGTTTTCTTTTCTTCCATTTTTTCTTCAAAAGTATTTTCACTAAGTGAACAACTGCAGTAGAGGTTGGCTGTAGTGAACACCAGCAGTAGATGTGAGCTGTAGTGAACATCTGCAGTAGATATAATGAACGTCTGCAGTAGATGTGAGCTGTAGTGAACATCTGCAGTAGATGTGAGCTGTAGTGAACATCTGCAGTAGATATAATGAACGTCTGCAGTAGATGTGAGCTGTAGTGAACATCTGCAGTAGATATAATGAACGTCTGCAGTAGATGTGAGCTGTAGTGAACATCTGCAGTAGATATAATGAACGTCTGCAGTAGATGTGAGCTGTAGTGAACATCTGCAGTAGATATAATGAACGTCTGCAGTAGATGTGAGCTGTAGTGAACATCTATAGTAGATGTGAGATGTAGTGAACACCTGCAATAGATGTGAACTGTAGTGAACACCCCACCTGTTGCCCCCCAGGGAGTCCTGCAGCAGTCTGGTGAGCTTGGAGTCTCTGTACGGGACGTGGGACGACCGCTTGCTACGGTCTCCCAAGGCGCTGATCACGTTCCCCAAGGCCAGCTGGGAACAAACACTCACATTAATTGCAATAATGTAGGACTACTGTAATTACTTTCTCCCTCAACCGTCTGTAGGGTGTCTAGTCATTTTTGAATGGCACTATATTACTTTATTGTGGGATCATTATTGTGTGTGAAATTATTTTGAAATTCCTCCAAAATTGTATGTATTTGCAGATACAAAACCTCACCACTAGATGGCGGTGCCCCTCCAGAAACATAATGGGTCGAATGAGGCAGTAGAAGACCTCAGGGTTAGAGCTCAGGGTTTAGGGTAAGGGGCAAGGGTTATGGCTGGTTTTAAACGTAGGACTCAAGGTAAGTGAACAGGGTTAAGGTTAGAGGTTGAGGGTTATGGTTAGGTATTAAGGTAAGGACTCAGGGTTGGTGTACAGGGTTAAGGTTAAGGGTTGAGGGTGTTAATCTAAGTGTGCCTGCGGACCTCACCAGTCCACAGGTGATGGGGTTAGTGAACAGAGTTAAGAATAAGGGTGGTAGGTTTAATCTAAGGGTGCGGCCCTCACCAGTCCACAGTTGATGGGGTTAGTGAACAGGGTTAAGTTTAAGGGTTAAGGCTGTTGATCTAAGGGTCCCTCACCAGTCCACAGTTGATGGGGTTAGTGAACAGGGTTAAGTTTAAGGGTTAAGGCTGTTGATCTAAGGGTCCCTCACCAGTCCACAGGTGATGGGGTTAGTGAACAGGGTTAAGTTTAAGGGTTAAGGCTGTTGATCTAAGGGTCCCTCACCAGTCCACAGTTGATGGGGTTAGTGAACAGGGTTAAGTTTAAGGGTTAAGGGTTAAGGCTGTTGATCTAAGGGTCCCTCACCAGTCCACAGTTGATGGGGTTAGTGAACAGGGTTAAGTTTAAGGGTTAAGGCTGTTGATCTAAGGGTCCCTCACCAGTCCACAGTTGATGGGGTTAGTGAACAGGGTTAAGTTTAAGGGTTAAGGGTTAAGGCTGTTGATCTAAGGGTCCCTCACCAGTCCACAGTTGATGGGGTTAGTGAACAGGGTTAAGTTTAAGGGTTAAGGCTGTTGATCTAAGGGTCCCTCACCAGTCCACAGTTGATGGAGATGCCCTCCTTGGCGCGCTCCCCCGTCGCCCCAGTTCTCTTGAGCCTCTCCGACCCGGCCAGGTCCACGAAGTGGAACTTGGCTGTCAGGGTTTCAAACTCGTCGATCTCCGAGTTGCCGTTGGAAACCCTGTTGTCCGTCTCTCCGTCCTGCTGATGGACAGAAACCCGGAAGAGATGAACGATGATTCAATCACGCAGAAGACATCTTATTATTTGAATGATTTTAAAATGTGGGCTGTACTCAATGCTGTGACTTTCCAATCTGGGATTAATAAAGTAATAAAGTAACATTTAACTTTAACTTTTCACACAGGCGGTTGTGTCCACTTCATGCTGGCAGTAGCATAAAGCTACTTTACGCTGTGAGATGCTGTATCTACTTTCCCTGGACTTTTCTTCTACCAAATGTAATGATGGATTGCAGCTCATTTTATTCAGCTAATCTCTCTTTAAAAGCGTGTTTTTCCACAAATTCTTTGCAACAAAATATGATTATTTAAAAAGTTATACATTTTGACTTGCTGCGCAAATAGTTGTGCGTACATCTGCCCAATCTTAGGTATCAGGTTGGCGGAAATCAGGGATTTCTTTGTTCTTAAATGAAACCCAACCACCTCTCACTTTACACAAACTATTTCCGAGCCTTATCTTGGGCAGAGCTATTGAGACAGAAATATGTTCCTTGTGGTCACTAAACACCCTGGAGTGTGCATGTGAATGAGAGTGCATGTGAATGAGAGCGAAAGTGAGCGAACGTTCATGTGCATGTGAATGAGAGTGCATGTGAATTTGTGTGCATGTGAATTTGTGTGCATGTGAATGAGAGTGCATGCGAGTTTGTGTAGATGTAAATGAGAGTGCACGTGAGGTCACGCACGGCGTCGGCGTCAGCGTCGGGGTCGGGGGCGCACACGCGCACTTGGCAGAGGTGGATGGTGAAGATGGCGTGGGAGCGCGAGCTCTGCACGTTCATCTGGGTGCTGGCGGTGGTCCGGGAGAGGGCCCCCAGCTTCAGGCACTGCATCATCTGGGGGGGGGGGGGGGGGGGGGGGGGCATATTGGTCCGATAAGATACAGGCTGATCTACATGAATGAAACATGAATATATCTTATAAACTATTGTCTATTATGTAACTGCTTTGAGGTTCGTGTGTAGCATTGGTGCCAACTGCATTCACATTTACATTGAGGGCGTTTAGCAGACGCTTTTATCCAAAGTGACTCACAATAACTACATTATGCAGAAGAAAGAGACACAACGATATATCTCTGTCGGTACAGTAAGAGCAAGGACTGCACACACACGCCTTTGTATAAGCACGCACACATATGTATTAACACACGCATTTGTAAAAGCATACACACACGCGCAAATAAATACACACACATTTGGAAAAGCATGCGTGCACAAACACACACACACGTATTAACACAACCATTTATCAACACACACACACACACACACACACACACACACACAGGTATGAAGGCCCACCTCTTCCTCGGTGGCCACGGTGCGGGTGGTGACCCCCACAGTGTAGATGCCCCCCGCCGCGTCCTCGTGGATCTTGATGTGGGGCTTCTGCTTTGAGTCCCGGACCGAGTCAAACAGGTCCAGGACGTCCTCGTTGTAGAGCTGGGGGGACAGGGGGTCAGGAGACACGCTTTGGGTGTGTGTGTGTGTGTGTGTGTGTGTGTGTGTATATGAATATGTGTGTATGTGTATTTGTACGTGTGTTTATGTATGTGTGTGTACGTGTGTGTACAACTCTGTTTGTGCGTGTACATGTTTGTGTACGGGTGTGTGTATGTGTGTATAAATAAAACACATGACTGCATGTTTTCTTAACGAAAACCTTCGCCAAATCAGAGTCATTACTGTATGTGAAATGTGTGCTTCACAGGCTAGATCGCCAGGCAAAGAGCTAAAAACTGGGAGAATATGTCACGTATTTTAATCTGAGTAGCAAGCTCAAAGTTTGGCCGTCTCAAGAGTTAATGACAGGGTACAACAAATAAAGAACACAACGAAAGAATGCAACGTTTAAGAACCCTTCTTAACATATGTGTTATGAACGACTGCTCTCTGCCTGGGTCTTAACTCACTGAGTACAGTACAGTGTAATCGGGTTACCCTTCATCAGAGAGGAGGATGAGGAAGGCAACGCCTGGCTCCTACACACACGGACTTCAGAGCGGCCACACAGCGCGACTCTGATCCAGAAATGTGACTTACAATAATCCGAGCCCCTCGGTCATAAGACTGCTCGGAAAACTACCAGAGACTTTTAGAACCAGAGGAACCTGGGAACCAAAAGCATGTGGGTGACGACTAAGAGAAAGACTTAGTCTGTGTGTAGAATGAAGAAGTTGTCCTCCTGAACTGTTAACATGGCGTGAGCTCTGCCCTGGGATTCACTGCAAACAGTAATCCAACTCGGCCGTTTAAAAATACAAGCACCAATGAAAATATTTAAATAAAGAGATGGCGTCAGACGCCAACTCTGCTGGCCAACGTCACCAAAGAGAGGTTTAAGTTAAGGGTGGTGCGGAAAAATCCATATCATCCAAAGCAACTGACTACAGTATGTTATGTTAAGTGTCATGGAGAAGCAGGTTGGGGTTTCTCTCAGGTAGAACGTGGGGGACGTTAGGGTTGGAACCCAGACCCTCCTGGCTGGGGGTCCGACAGCCTAACCAGCACTAGACCACTATGTTCCAACCCCTCTATGTTCAGATGATGGCGCCTGACGGACGACCACAACTGTTGCTTCACCGCCACCATGTTAACCTCCTCACCTCCACCCCTTACCAGACCCCCACCCCCATCTCCCCCCCCCCCTGCTGGGGCCCAGCCCCCAACCCATGACAGCTGCCTGGGGGATGTGGGGGTACTTTTGTTAAAACAGTCTTCTCAAAGGCTGTGAGGAGGTGAGAACAGTATCAGGACTGACCTCTGACCTCGGAGATCTCTCTCACATTTAGTGCTACACCATGATCTCTCTCTCTCTCCCTCTCTCTCTCCCACCCTGTCCATTAGTCCACAGAGGGGAAGAAGTTGATTTACAGCGAATCAAATGATTATCATTTTGAGTAAAACAAAACACTGGCACTTATTGTTGTTGCTACAGAAATTAAAACCTTTTCTTGCTTCTCTCTGTTTCAGATTACAACATTTTGACTTGCAGAATAAACTTTGGGTTCTGGACCTCTCTGTAGATATGTTGTCATCGTGTCTTTGATTATAATTATTAGGTCCCATATTATACCACCAGGTGTGAGTGTGATTAGCCATTATAAGCCGTGTGTGTCCCCATAGATGTATGACGGAAGATGAGCAACATTTGCTACAGTGTACTGGGCACTGGGTAGGCTGGTAGGCTGATCTATCCAGCACACATCTAGGTGGACACGCCCAATTTTGATGTCCGATTTTGAGAGACCGATTTTCAAAACGGCTTGTAACAGCTAATCAAACTCACACCTGGTGCTATAATATGAGACCTTTAAATTAAATTTTAAAGACGCATCCCTGCAACGCATCTCTCTATCTGCACACTGACAAGCAACCAGACCAACCGGCCACGGAGGGCTGAGAGCCAGGGTCAAGGGTCAGGCTTAGGGGCCAGGGGTCGGGGGTCAGGTCCTACCTCCAGGAACTGGGCGTTGATCTTGAACTCGGGTACGGGCCGGCCCTGGTCCTGGGCGGCCTGCCGGCGCTGGGCCACGCCCTGGTACAGGTGGTGCACGGCACGGGGGATGATGCCCAGCTCCTCCTCCCCGATGTTGACGTCGAAGCCCGTCCCCATGGTGTACGTCTTCCCCGAGCCCGTCTGTGGGCCCCCGCCATGTTGGAGGACATCACCACGGTTACTAGTGTATTAACATGACTGACTTTAACAGTTACTAGACTATTAACATGACTTAGTATAACAGTTACTAGACTATTACAATTACTATTATAGGACTTAATGTAACAGTTACTAGACCATTAACATGACTTACTATAACGGTTACTAGAATATTAACATTACTTACTATAACAGTTACTAAACTATTAACATGACTTACTATAACATTTACCAGACTATTAAAATGATTTACTATTAAAGTTACTAGACCATTAACATGACTTACTATAACAGTTACTAGACTATTAAAATGACTAATATAGGATTTACTATAACAGTCACAGACAGCACATTTAAATGTTTACATTCAGGGTGTTTAGCAGACGCTTTTATCCAAAGTGTCTCACAATAAGTACATGTGTCAAAGAAAGAGAAACAACAATATATCGTTGTCGGTACAGTAAGGATGTTCATAGAACCAAGTGCCAAGCACTAACAATCACTAGGTTAACCCGTTCCCCATACAGAACAAAGATATCTAGGATAAGATGCTACACGATACTATTTTTAAGTGCCAGGACGTACAACATACAATAAGAGTGTACATTAAGTCCCTTGACTTAAGATAAGGGTCCCTTGATATCCCCTTATCTAGGACCGGCCCCGCCCTCTGGCCCCCGTCCCCAGACAGCTGGGACTCCGCCTCTCTTCCAGAACACTCTCTCTCTCCTCGCCCTCGTCACTCCTCCTGACCCTCGAGTGATTTAAAACGTTTTAATGGAAAATTCCATTTACATTTTGCTTTGTTTTTATTCCTGTGTTTTGTCTTCCCCATCTGGATGAGCGAGGGAAGGGAGTATCTATCTATTCATCCATCCATCTATGTGAACACACACACACACACACACACACACACACACACTCTCTCTCTCTCTCTCTCTCTCTCAAATAATTCAGACATGACACACATAACATTTGAATCCTGATTAAAATCTTTAATAAAGAAAACAATAATAAAATCCCATCTCTGAACCCAAATGGGCGGAGATCCCATGATGCATTGGGGCCGGGTCCAGAGATGATCTCTGCTAAACCAGCTGTGCTCCATCTCCCACCAGGCGCTACATCTGCACCGCCCAACAGGTCTGAAGTAGGCCAGCCGTGGAGGGCGGGGCACAGAGGTTGTAGGTTAACCTGCCTTAAATATACCCCGCTAGCTCAGGAGCTACGTGCTAACACTAGCACAAACCCAGAGCTTTATCAGAACAACAGCAGCGGCTGTGTTTGCCTGCCTCCCTCTCCCTCTCCCTCTCTCTCTCTCTCTCTCTCTCTCTCTCTCTCTCTCTCTCTCTCTCTCTCTCTCCCTCCCTCTCTTTCTCGCTCCCTCCCTCCCTCCCTCCCTCCCTCCCTCCCTGCGAACGCCAAGCACTGCGATCTCCGTTGTCAGGGCAACTCAGCCGGAGGAGGCGGGGGCAGTGCTCGCTTGTCTTTTCCATGTGCTAGACCTGACAGAGGGGGGTGGGTGGGGGGGGCTGGAGTCGGAGAGCATTCAGATAGGTGTTCTAGGAATATACTCGGCCCGCTCTGCGTGTTTGGGCCTGGCCCGTATCGGCAGACGACATGTTTTATGAGCGTGCATTCTCAATCGGCACGCAGGAACCCATCTGAAACAGCGCTCATCAGAAGTCATGAACTGGTTCTTGTTATGATCCAGTGATCCCATCTGAACGTCGACCGGCTGTTAGGCTTGGCCACGGTGTCCCTGCAGAACTCCGACTGGACTCGGAATCCTCCCTAAAGGTGTGCTTGTTTAAGGGGTGGGTCGGTTCCACTGGGACCATACTAAAGCTCCTAGCCCAGAGAAATGCTTTCATCAATATGAAAAACGAACCGGGTCAGGCGATCTAATCTCCTCTAGTCTCCTCCAAATCAGCCTATGAGCATAGTGTTTATAAGTACTTATAAACACTATGCTATATATATATATAGCATAGTGTTTATCGTCTCTTCATATATGTATATATATACACACACATACACACACACACACACACACACACACACACACACACACACATATAGATAGTATTTATAAATTCTTATATTATATATAGATACAGTATTTATATGTACTTATAAAATATATATATATATACACACACACACACGCACACACACACACAGTATTTATTAGTACTTCGTACACTAGTGTAAAAACTAGCCCCGGTTCCACTCAGTCCTTCTGAAGGCGTTCTGTACCGTGATCAAACACGTACTTATCAGCCTGGTCCCTCCGCTCCAGGTGACCTCTGCCCTCTAGGATTAGGGCCCCGTCAACCACTCATGATTTAGCATAATGCCAAATACATTCAGCAGGACGCAGTTATGGGGAGGATTAATATACAGACTGGAGCAGCTCCGTCAGGGGGTAACTCACGGTCAAACTCAAAAGCTCCTTCACTTCCTGTTAGCAGTGACCACACCCACAATGTACACACACACACATACACACACACACAGAAACACCCCTTGTCTTTCCAGCTTATAGAGAACATTAAACCGACGGAATTGACGAAGATCAGGTACTACATGGTTGAGCGATAGAGAGCTAGAGAGAGCGAGCTAGAGAGAGCGAGTGAGACTAATACAGAGAGAGAGAGTGATACAGAGAGACTGAGAGAGAGTGATACAGAGAGATGGAGAGAGTGACAGAGAGAGAGAGACAGCGAGTCGGACAGACAGCGAGTAAGACAGAGAGTTAAGTGCTGCCTAGGCCCCCAGCAACAGTGCATACTTCCGCAATCCACCAGTGCTCAGCGGCCAAGCCTGGTATTGCAGTCGTTTTAGCGGGCTGTGGACGGGTCCCTCAATTCATGGAGTCCCAGAAATATATCCTCGTTCACTCCAATACAAGTGGGGAGCAGGAATGTGTCTCCACAAAAAAATCTGGATATCAATCAAAGGCTCATAATTATCTTTATACCATGTACTAATCAAATGTAAGTTTTCTCTTTTCAAAACGCCACCTCAAGCGCTTTATTTAATTTATGTATTTTTTTGCAGGAGAAGGAGGGGTGGGCAGCTGAAAAGAGTCGTAGTGAAACAAATGTTGTTTCGGCCCGGCATAATAATTGTTAAATAATAATTGTTGTCCAGATGGCAGGAGGAGTGAAATTTAAAGATCACATATAGAGAATCATCGGGGGGGTTATTAACTTATACTTCCATGGTCGGTAAACAATGCGACTGTGCTCGCTCAGACCTCTCGCTTATGATGCTACAATGCTAGTTAACGAGAATATTTCTGCATCCGGCATGTCATGCACTAGGGCGTGGCTAGGCGCCCATGATGCGGAAGCAAATCTCTCCATGGTGTTCCCCTGCGCCATTGAGCAGTTTTCATAGGAATGAATGGGCGGACATTTTTTTAGTCCGCTGTCCTTTCTTTAATGTGTCCATGAGTGAGTGCTGCCCACCTGTCCGTAGGCAAAGATGGTGGCATTGTAGCCCTCAAAGCATCCCTCTATGAGCTTCTCCGTGCAGGCCTCGTAGATGGCGTCCTGCTGGGAGTCCATGTCGAAGACGTGGTCGTAGGTGAAGGCCTTGTCCTTCCCCAGGATCACCTGCGGCTCCCCGGGCATCACATAAGTACAGATGTGGCATCCCTCGATCTTCTCCCGGCCCAGCTGGGGCCGGATCCTGAAGCCAACAAAGGAAGAGCATCGTTAATACCCAGAATTAATACCATTAATATCATGATTATCATTAGTTAACGTGACCAGCTGGACAAGATGGCAGCATAGATTCCTTAGCGCAACCCAGGATTGTCAATTTCATTATTTTATACCGTTGAGACAACGTTTTTTTTTGGTCACTCGACGTTGTTAAGCTGTCTGTAAGAAGCCATGGCCGATTCAACTAAAAAAGCTCCGGTAACGAGAGGGAAATCTGAAATGGAGGCCCTGGCGGACGCGGTGCTAGAGAAGCAACGTGGCTACCTTGAGTCACGGTTCGATCAACTTCAAACGATGGGAAAGGGCACAGAGGACAAATTAAAAGCTATCCAAACAGACTTGGTAGCACTAACTAAGAGTATTGGTTAGAGCCAACCACGAGAGCACGCTGGATTCAATTCAGCTTAAGCTAGCTGATATGGAGGACAGAAACCGAAGAGGCAACGTCCGCATCACTGGCCTAGCGGGAAGCCTTGAGGGGTCTAACGCCATTCAGTTCCTAACACACTCGCTGCAAAAGTGGTTCCCTTCCCTGGGCAACCTTGAGGGGGAGATCATGCGCGCCCATCGCATCTACAATGACAACCATAAGAAGCAAGGTGTCTCTCGTTCTCTGATCTTCAATGTTCTCCGATATACTACCCGCCATAACATCCTCAGAGCCGCAAAGAAATCCCCCCTCACCATTGACGGGCGGAGGATTCGCTTCTCGCCTGACTACAGCAGCCATACCGTTAAGCGTCGTCAAGCTTTCTCTCAGGCGATGGACATGGCCCGAGTCAAAGGTGTGGAATTTTTCCTGCTTTACCCCGCTGTGCTCAAAGTTAAAGAAGGCGGCCGAGTAAAGACATTCCAGTCAGTGAAAGAAGCCGACGACTTCGTCGCCTCCCTGCCGGCAGCACAGGCTCTCCAAAGGGACGAATACGGAGAGCAGGAGCCGGAGTGAACCTGAGACCATGTAGTAGCAATCTACATCAGAAACTAGCACTACACACCGCTCCGGACTAATTCACATTGCCTGACTTTGACCACGAGGAGAGCCACAGCATTGGATTGTTTATTTCTGTTTGTTTTTTGCGCTGTAGGCTAGGCTCAATGCCGCCTGGGATAATCACCATGATTTTGGACTAACGGGACGAAGGAGAGAGGTTGCCGCTGAACACCAATGGGAACTACCACCTGTCTATTCAGGTTGAAACAGACAATTTATTTTTTGGTCATTATGCTTCGGACTGATATTTTAGCCATCCTGTTATTTATTTATTTTTTTTCTCTCTATTCTCCCCGTTTGTGCGGAGTGTCGCCTGGTAAGGTGTTTATTATTCTGGTTTAACAACATGGAATACGATAGCCTGTTATTGTTGGCTGTTCTTATCGTATCTGCTGATTTAATCAATATGATGTTCTGTTATCGACGGTACAGGTAATACTTTTTAAGGACTGGGTTGAACCTCACTAATTAATCTTTTGCAGCCCTTTATCCGTACTAGGTCACGGATCAATCTAGCGATATGTTAAATCTATGTTTTATTTATTTGTTTTTTGTCATTGTCTGTTGCGTCACTGTCTTAACTGTTTCAAAGGGGAATATCAGCTGCGAATGTTGTGTTTACTCCAACTACGGGAAACCCTCAGAGGGATTTAGACTGCTCACGGAGGGAATGATCACTTTACATATGACTGTTTTCGTGTGCCAGTTTGAGAAATCGGGCAGTGGGAAATGGGTCATGTCCTTGAGCTTATCGGGAATGTTGTTGAAAAAATTGATGTACAATGGGTGAATTAAATATGCTTGTCTGGAACTGCGGCGGGCTGAATGCGCCTCATAAGCCAACTAGTGTACTGACTATGCTACACTGTCGGAAAATTGATCTAGCTCTCCTACAAGAAACGCACCTTCTTAAAAAAGATTCTGGTCGTATTGCTTATAAGTTTTACCACACTATTGCTTCCTCTTCGGCTGACACAAAAACTAAGGGAGTTGCCATTGTGATAAGACGCACACTGAAAGTTAAACTTTTGGGCATATGGGCAGATAGAGACGGTAGAATGACGTGTGCTAGAGTGGAAATGAACGGGAGAAAGGTGGCTCTTATCTCTGCTTATGCCCCCAATACTTTTGATACATATTTTTATGCACTGCTAACACAAAAAATGCTGGAGCTAACTGATTATGCATTTGTGGTGGGAGCTAAAATTTACGCAAAGGTGCTTGCCCGACGTATTCAGGACTATTTACCAGAACTAGTTAACTGTGATCAGACAGGATTTATAAAATCAAGGCTAGCCGCAGATAATGTAAGACGTCTTCTCCATGTAATAGATGCTGCAAGTGTCAAAACAGAACCTGCAGCTATGCTGTCCTTTGATGCTATGAAAGCATTTGACAGACTTGAATGGGCCTTTTTGTGGTCTGTCCTGGAAAAAATGGGTTTTGGTAAAGGTTTTATGTGTATGGTCAAGGTACTGTATTCTAACCCCTCGGCCCATCGTGCTCACTGGGCAATTATCTTCCACGCTGTTTCCGGTTACTAGATCTTCCCACTAGGGTTGCCCTTTAAGTCCGGCACTCTTTGCACTTTCCCTTGAACCTTTAGCGTAAATGATTCGTCAATCTACTATCCTTCAGCCTATCTCTGTTTATGACACTCAAAACCATGTAGCATTATATGCTGATGATGTTTTAGTTTTTCAGGATTCAAAATGAATTGGTCCAAATCTGCCCTCTTACCATTAAATGAGCCAGCTAAAACACTGCAAGTTCCAGCTAATGTTCCAGTTGTCCAGCACTTTAAGTATCTTGGGATTGATATTTTCCATCTATAAACCACATTGTGACACACAATTACTCAGAAGCATGGAACAGAATTAAAGCAAGCATAGATAGGTGGATTTGCCTCCCTAATTCTCTTCGTGCCCGTATCTAAATAGTGAAAATGAATATTCTCCCAAGAATTAATTTTATGAGCTCAATGATCCCCCTCTCTCCTCCTGTCAACTTCTGGTCAAGAATCCACTCTAGCATCTCACAGTTTATCTGGAATACAAGACACCCATGTCTGAAATTAACCACTACAAAGAGGAGGAGGAGGGAAGATGGGGGTCTCGCAGTGCCAAATTTTAAATTCTATTTTTGGTCCTTTATTCTTCGACCGATAACAGTTTGGTGTGACCCCTACTGCCTTTGTCTCCTGCCGTTATATTGAAGAAAATATAGTAAGACAATGGAATTTGCAGGATGTCCTCTTTGCTAATATTTCAGGCAAGCAATGTCAGTTACGCTTTGGCCCAATTGTCTCCAATCTAAATATCAGCCGGACTTGGGGCACAGCTAAACGGGGATGTAAGATCTCCTGTAAGTGGCATTCACATTCACCTATCTATACTAACAAGGGTCTGTTAATTGAAGAGAGACCTATCTCACCATCTTATTGGAGTGGCACTAACATTCGCCTTTTAAATGACATTTATGATGACATGGGCTTACGCTCCATTCAAAATATTCGTGGTGCATTTAACCTGCCCGGTTCCTCATTTTTCTTTTATTTGCAGCTCAGACCAGCTCTTAAAGCACACGGTGTCCCATGGCAACAACCTTTGCCTACTCATCCAATGCATAAATTGTTTGCAGTACTGGGTAAAAACAGGGGTATGGTGTCCACACTGTATACGTTTTTTTTGGAGGCCTCATATGTTGATTTACCCCTAGACAGAGAATGGAGAAGTGACTGCCCAGATATGGACCCAGATTTTGATTGGAGAGAGGTGTGGTTAAACATAAAGGTGGCTTCTCATAATCCCGACCATCAACAAATTCACTTTAATTATGCTCACAGAACATATTTAACACTGAACAAACTCTACTGTATGAACGCCATAAGTGATCCCTTCTGTAGTTTATGTGCTATGAAAACTCCTGGCACTTTCCTTCACATGATGTGGGATTGTCCACCAGTGTCACGATTCTGGGCTAAAGTGGCATCCGTAATGTCTGACTTACTATCAGTAACAATACCAGTGACTGTTTCTGTCCTTCTGTTAAATGATTTTGCAAAGCTCAATATCACCAAGCTTAAAATACGCATAGCACTGGCAGGCCTGACAGCTGCCAAAAAGATGGTTGCGGTGCGATGGAAGTCTCCCCACTCCCTTGTTATCAGACACTGGGTCCTCATCTCTTTGGATGTAATTTATCTTGAACTTTCAACTGCTTGGATTAATAAGGCTACTGAGACCAATTTAAACAACTGGCACTCTGCCGCTAATTTTCGGAAATAATTTTTAAAGTGACCCCTTTCCCGTAATCTTGCTTAAGTAAACCCACAGAATCTCCCTGGTGTGTGTGTGTGTGTGTGTGTGTGTGTGTGTGTGTGTGTGTGTGTGTGTTTGTTTTGGCATATTAGGGATGCATTATTTTGTTGTTTACACTGGCTGGTGCTTGTAACCTTTGGCACATTTCCCTAGCTGTCTTTATTCTAATTTCTATTTTATTGTTCTTTTCCTTTTCTTTCTTGTCTTTTCTTTTTTATCCATACACTTCTCTGTATCTATTTGCAAGTATGTGTACTAGATATAGTGTACTTTTCTGTATATTATTTAACAAAATATGTCGCACTTTTGTCTGTTAATCTGTGTTTTTGGAATAAAACAATTTGGTCGCAAAAAAAAGATTAGCATTAGTTAATAATATTAATATCATTATACCATGAATTAATATAGTTAACATTAATAACCTGAATAGCATCGTTAATACCACGAAGAATACCATTAATAACATGATTATAATTATAAATACCATTAATACTATGAATTAATACCAATAATATCATTAATAACATGAATATCATTCAGAGAGGGATCAGAGTATTAGTAACACACTTGGTAATAAAATCATTATGTTACGACTCAAAGTGACGGTGATGCGTCCTGCTTGAGGAATTCAAAAGATACCGACTCGGGGAATGTGTGTGGTCCACCAAACCATCGTCACAACCCTTCAAATAAAGGGCTTGTTGTTGAATCCTGGTTCCCCGACAGCACTCCGATAATGCCAGGTTTGTGTTGAGAAATAGCCTCTAAACACTGAGCGCTTCTCTAAAGCGGAACCAAAGCACCGACACACAGACCCAGAGAGGAAAACTGGGGACCGTGGGGGCGTTCCTGTTTGAGAACCATGGAAACCGTGGGCCTTCCTGTTTGGGAGCCATGAGACTTTCTGTTTGGGAACAGTGGGACTTCCTGTTTGGGAACCGTGGTTCCTGTTTAGGAACCATCAGCGTTCCTGTTTGGGAACCATGGAAACCGTGGTCCATGCTGTTTGGGAACCATGGGACTTCATGTTTGGGAACAGTGGGACTTCCTGTTTGGGAACTGTGGGGTCAGCGTTCCCGTTTGGGAACGTGATAGGTGAAGGGGAAACCCTCTATTTAACACGAATTATCCAAACTCAGAGAGAACCTGACCTAGTGAGTTTAAGCCCGGGCCGGACCCATGACCACCCGGCCCCCCCTGTGGCCCAATATCGTGGCTCATAGACCATGTAGGCGGGGCTTATCTTTTCTGCTTCACCATTGGTGAACGCTCGTGTCTCTCAGCAGGCCTGACGTTCAGGCCTCTGAGCCAACTGAGACCGGCCCACGGATTACCAGGCCTGACGCCAATGCAGGGGTGTGTGTGTGTGTGTGTGTGTGTGTGTGTGTGTGTGTGTGTGTGTGTGTGTGTGTGTGTGTGTGTGTGTGTGTGTGTGTGTGTGTGTGTCTGTGTGTGTGTGTGTCTCAGAACACAGACTCGTAATTTCACATTCCAAGGGCCAACATTTCTGACCAAATCCCTTTGACACAAATTATACTTCATGAAATACTAACTTTAGAGCCTTTAGAGTCCGTCCGTCTCCCTCTCTCTGTCTGTCTCTCCGCCTGTACATGTGTCTCTCTGCCTGTCTTCCCATCTCTCTGCCTGCCTGCCTCTCTTACTGTCTCTCTGCCTTGTTTGTCAGTCTCTCTGCCTGCCTGTCTGTCTGTCTCTCAGCCTGCCTGTCTGTCTACCTGCCTGTCTCTCTAGCTGTCTCTCTGCCTCTGAGTACAGTGTTCAGAGGACTCAAGACTCAGCGATGGAACAAGGCGTCCATTGTGTTTCTCCGTGACACTGGATCCCCCCGCCATCCCCGTCACCACGGCAACCGGCCGGAGAGGGCGGGGAGAGGGAAAGGTCACCACAGGTTCTGACACAGACAGGTTCTGATAGGTTATTATGATGCCAACCGGTTCAGACAGGTTCTTCTGACACCACCCGGTTCTGACACATTGAGAGTTTCTAAAAACTAAAACAGGAACTCCCCGTCAGTCTCTTTAATAAATGAGGTTGATTGCTCTGGCCAAGGACATGTCGTCCATAAGATGGAGGACCTGCTGTGTGGTCGCATCTGGCCTCCTTTGAACCCCAGTACTCCTGAGCGTGAGTGTGTGTGTGTGTGTGTGTGTGTGTGTGTGTGTGTGTGTGTGTGTGTGTGTGTGTGTGTGTGTGTGTGTGTGTGTGTGTGTGTGTGTGTGTGTGCAACCGTTAGCTTGTTTGCTCAGCGGTAAGGTAAACACCGCCGGCTCACTGACCTCCAAACCCTAAAAGATATCGAAGCTTATTCAACAACAGTAACAACTCATGACGGTCACAATGCATTATGACCTCATTAATACGATCATTAAGTAGCTGCATCACGGCCGATAACCTGATGCTTGATGATGACTAACAGGGCAGCGAGTCCCAACAGATACCAGGGTGTGAGTCTGAGAGGTATCCAGATTCCTCTGTCCACACCTGTGAACCAGGCTGGCATGAGTCCTGGCCTTCGTGTGCGTGCGTGCGTGTGTGTTGGCGTGTGTGTGTGTGTGTGTGTTGGAGCGCGTGTGTGTGTTGGCGCGTGTGTGTGTGTGTGTGTGTGTTGCCGTGAGTGTGTGTGCGTGTGTGTGCTGGCGTGAGGGTTTGTGTGATGGAGTGTGTGCGTGTGAGTGAGTGAGTGAGTGAGTGAGTGAGTGAGTGAGTGAGTGAGTGAGTGAGTGAGTGAGTGTGTGTGTGTGTGTGCTTGCAGATCTGTGTACAAATGCACAAAGACACAAAGACAATCGATACAGCGTTCCTCAGAGGTACAGAACGTTGGAGTTGTAATAACCCCCCTGTGCCCCCATCCCCCCCCTCACATGGACCCTTTTGTTTCAGGCTACTTCCTCCTGCTAATGGCTTGTGTAATCCTGTCAGCTTTGACACACTTTCTGCAAATCATCCCCGCCCTCTCTCCTCCCCTCCCAGCTGCCCCGGGGATAAATGTTTCTTCAAATTGAAACTGGGGAAATTTCTTTACAATTACTACTACTAATTATATCTTTCTGCTCTGGGATCCAGCAGTCCTAGTGTGTTATAGTTGAACCTCTGATCCAGCAGTCCTATTGTGTTACAGCAGAACCTCTGATCCAGCAGTCCTACTGTGTTAGAGCAGAACCTCTGATCCAGCAGTCCTACTGAAGAGATATTCTACTGAAGAGAAACTCATCCCCATGAGTGGATGAAGCTTGGAGGAGGTGGTTGTAATCAGTGTAATCAATCAATCTCCACAGTAGCCAGTCTACACAGTGTTGATCTGAAACCAGTGCACCTCCAGCGAAATGATTGATACACAAATAAAGTGAAACACCCTGTGCACCAATATTTGAGGTTGTCTGTAATCAGAGATTAGGTTAATCTTAATCTGATTTGTAAGAATCTATCTTCTTAAACATACTCGACATGTAAGTAGGAAGTCCACACTTCTACTCAACACTTAGGGTCATATCATCTGCTTGTTTGAATAAAGTACCATCTTCTATAGTAGAGGTTATCTTATGTCACTCTGTGTACTCTAACACCAAGGAGCCTTTCTATAGAGGATGGGTCGTATTTTTAGGAGACTCCTCTATCTTGGTACACTTTTAGTTCTCCTCAAAAAAGGTGAAAGGTCAACAGGTCAGAGGTTAGAGGTCATGCCAGGTTCTCGTGGCCTGCTGCTACTGACACAAACCGGTCATGTCACCCGGCACAACACACACCTCCTGTTGCGTTCCTCTCAAAAAGATGGCGGTGGTCATGGGGTCTCTTCTTCCAATGAGTCCAGGTTATGGGCGGGACTTCACATTATGTTATCACATTTTTTTAGTGCCGATACGATACGTATTGCACTTAAATCCTGTAAATACTGTGTTTTTGTAAATTATGCAATACAATTTTAAGATCATTATTTTGCATAGTTTATTGTCGGGGTTCATGTTCTGTAGTCCCGGCTGTTAAATGATTGTGGCCGAACAGAACAGAATATAGTGGATGCAGAGTGACTAGGTGAATACCCTGCAGTGCTCCCTGTAGGACACTACCAGTATTTATCTGTCACTAAATAACTGACAAGATACTGAGAAGTATTGTGGAAGCAAAGAGTCCCGATACTCAAAAGAATCAATGTTTCACTCCTCTTCCTCGTAACCTCCTTCTGCTGCTCCATGCTGACAGCAAGATGGAGACCAGAGTATCCATGGATACCAGAGACAAACCAAGATGGAGGCCAGAGTATCCACGGATACCAGAGACAAACCAAGATGGAGGCCAGAGTATCCATGGATACCAGAGACAAACCAAGATGGAGACCCAGAGTATCCATGGATACCGGAGACAAACCGAGATGGAGACCAGAGTATCCATGGATACCTGGGAAAAACCAAGATGGAGACCAGAGTATCCATGGACACCAGAGACAAACCAAGATGGAGACCAGAGTATCCATGGACACCGCAGACCCCTCCAGTACGTGTCCACAGATACACCACGGCTTCTACTCAACAGAGGGGATCGTAGTTTAGCCTTGTCATACTACAACGACCAGTGAGTCTCGCTCAATGAAAGGATGACTCGGCACAAAACCTTTCCAGGAGCAAATGTCTTTGAATTCATCCTCTGTACCAAACATTAGAACAGATTCAGCAGAAATAAGCCTGATCCAGTGTCTAGCTCAGGAATCTAATGCCAGTTGCTACAAGCACATAGAAACAGACAGACTGCCATTCCTCTTTTGTTACTGTCCGACTGTGTGTGCCTTTCGTCGTTAATATCAGCTCGTGATAGTGGATATCATCTGGGTACCGGTCCATACCGTGTTTAAACACGTTGCACACATTGCAGAACAATGTTGTCCTGAGACCACAGCCTCACTCTGAATCACAGCCAACTCTCAGGTTTCAAAACCAGCCGTTGCATGAAATGGTTTTCATCCGTCCTCTCCAGCACCTCAGACAGTATAACTGTGTGCTGTACAGTGCCCTCAAGGGAGAGACATCTCATTTCAGAGTTTGAGAAACGGGAAATTCCTAAAATCCCGTTTGTTCCCTTTGTTCCCAGAGCGCTTCGTTCCGCCTGAACCGCAGGGACACCAGGGCAAGGTGCCTGCCTCACTACTCCCAATGAGAAGAGACAACCGTCTGCACTGTGGAGACCAGGTTAGGAGGAGTGGGGGGGATGTCAGGGGACTGGGAGGACTGGGTTATGTCATGAAGCAGGGGGCACGCCCCGACCTGCCGCAACAACGTCCATATCAATCATTGAAAGAGAGAGAGAGAGAATTCTATTTGTAAGTACAATCAATGTTACACTCTTATATAATTACAATCTCGACACTGCTGCAGAACAACACAGAGGTAGAGAGACAGAGAGGAAAGAGGCGGAGAGAGAGAGAGCGAGAGAGAGAGTATGTATTCCAGTAAGAGAGTGGTCTCTTCTCTGAGTGATGTGAAGATCGATCGTCATCCCCTCATTAAAAATGGAAGAAATAAGTGTTGAATCATCCTGCAACAGAACACCAAATAAAGACCTGCAGAGAGGCGTGGCCTGGACCACAAATAGCTCGCATGATTGGCTGAGATCAGGATGGGAGGAGCCAGTGTGTGTGTGTGTGTGTGTGAATACAGTGGCGTGGCCGTAGCCATGGTGACGCGGGAGATCTCGCAGCAGACATACACAGGCCTAGATGTACCCCATGGATCTACAACCCCCACCCCAACCAGGGCTCCGATTACACAACGTAGCACAACAGTCACCAAGTGGGGATGAATACTCCCAGCAACAAAGGGATCATCAATCCCTGCAGTTTATTCTGCTGTTTTGTACGCTTTGAAATATTTCAATGTGATCCATCACATTATGTGTGTGCGTGTATCCCCTGACATTCATAATCCTCATTATCATGACTATAACTAGCGGCAGCGTCCAGTGTCTCTCGCTGTTAAACCTGCATGCACACTTGCAGTTTACCCTCACATCCTTCTGTGGAGGAGGAGGGGTTGCCACGGTAACCGCCACGGGCGGGGGGGGAATTAAAGGCCTAATCCGATTCCAGCAGGATGTGACTGGGCACCAGAGAGCTGAAGATGTCAGACTGATGAGACGCAGACGCGACCGGACCTCCTGACCCCTCCTCAGAGACGTCACCGTGGCATCCACCTCACAGCAGCCCGGAAATCACTGGAAGATAATGTCCCTTAAAACTGCTTTTAAGAAACATTCTGCGTCACCTAACATAATAATATCATATGAACCAATGTATTAGGGTCTCAAGGGTCAATAAGGCTTGTACGTGTGGGTGACATGTGGCTCTGGAGGTAGAGCGGGTTGGCTTGTAATGGGAAGGTTGCTAGTTCGATTCCCGGCTCCTGTGTCGAGGTGTCCCTGAGCAAGACACCTCACCCTCACTGCTCCGGACAAGCTGGCTGTCGCCTTGCATGGCTGCCACCGCCGTTGGTGTGTAAATGTTTGAATGAATGGGTGAATTTTGGGCAGTATTTGAAAGCGCTTTGAGTGGCCATTGGTTAGAAAAGTGTCTATAAATGCAGTCCTTTTGCCATTTACGACACATCGCAAAGGGGGCAGAGGACTATTCGAATGTTCGTTATCGTGTTAGTAATAAGGGTTCTCTGGTCATTGTTTGGTGATAAATCATGATATGATTCGTCAGAGTGGGGAGACATTGTTGTGTTTGAAAATACCATAAAGCCTCTCATGCGAGATGTGACCAGACAGAGGTCGGCCTAGGTCACATTGCGTCATAGTCACGTTGAGTTAGGACTCAACTGGAGTCCTATGGTGGAGAATCACCTACAAAACTCTCATGATGTATTGTCATGTACAAGCCTAGAGAATACACTTTAGAAGTAGATTCTAAATAGTCTAAACTCTATTTACTTTGATGTAAACACTCACAATTCCACCAAGAAGCATCTAGCTTGCTCAGCCAGGGTTAGAGTTTGGGTTCGCCCACTTCTGGATGTTTGAGAGGTGTGATTCCTACATAACTGTTAGCCAATAGCCGAGGGCTACTAACACACAGGTAAGCTATCGTCAGCAGGGTTGCATAACACATAACACTGGGACCAGGAGTGTTACGTGATGTGTGTATTACTCTGAGAGATGTTTACCAAAGGCTTAGCGTTCGAAACATACTAAATACCAGTTATGTTAGGATACAGCTTCCCAAAGGGCTCAGTAAGACGATACAGCTCGTTCTCCAGCCGTACTGTTGACTGTTTGCCACATGCTTACACTTTAATCCTTTTATTTCCCAAGACTAAAGCCGGGGCCCTTGAGGCTGCTTTTCAAGTTGTGCAAGAGGAGCAGCCACCGACAGATCAAACGCTCCGCTCTGAGACTGAGAATGATTAAAGATAAATAAAAACACAGGACTTTCTAGTGCCCAAGAGCACTGGTTTATATCGATTTCTGCCAAGCGTTCGGTTGGATTCTGCTTTGCTTTCCTCGCTCACACACTGGACTGTTTTACAAAATGGATTTCACTGCCGTCTGATGAGCACCGACTTTTCAGCGGATCTCATGTGAGGAACAGTGTATAGTTAGAGAACAGATCCACGTCTAGTATACGTTGGACCTCTGCAGACCACAGACCGCCGGAGCCCTTCATCACATCACACCCTGATGAAAGTCAGGGGTCATGATCACAGTCCTATTTGTGTGTTTGCAGATTATTGTGTTGTAATTGTGCGTCCAACATGATAATAAGTTAACTGTCTTGGTCCCACGTCCATTCAGCCGTTCGCTAACAAAACATTGAAACTTTGCAATTATTAGCATGTTAGCATTCTAATTGCCATGGTGCATTACCCTGCTTGCATGTCAGTGGTGTGCTATGCGAATAATGAAAGCTAAGATAACAGATAGCATGCGGTGTGAGATACACATGCTATCAACACAACGGTTTCCCCAGCCAGCCAGCCACATGTGTTCCCCTCTGTAAATGCCCCCTCTAGCTCTGGTGTAATCTGTGTTTACGGCCTATGTCTGTTTACAGTAACTACAGTAACTACAGTAACTACCGTTGTACAGTGAATCGTCCCACTCCTGGGAAGTAGAGGACTTAACGGAGCCTTTTGGCCCCACTCGGTTCAATCCCCTCCAACGTAAACAGAAGCTGTTCTGAAGGAGAGGGGCTCGCTGCGCGGACCTCAGGACAGGTGGAGTCCAGCCCGTCGCTATGGAGACGGAGAAAACCAGTGGAAACCAACACCACCAGCCCCCCCCCCCCCCCCACACACACACACACACACACACACACACACACACCACCTACTTATATCCTTCCTGTTCAGAAGATTATCTTAATAAATAAATAAATGTCACACGACAAGCAAAACAAACATTCCCACCCAGAAACAAAACAGCCAGATCAGCCAGTTCAGAGGAAAACATGTTTTCAGCGTTATCTATATCAGCTTTAAAAAAAAAATTTCCCTACAGCGTCAAGGACGATGGAAACTAGGTATAAACCAGTACTGTGTTTCAGTGGATTGCCAGTTACAAGTTCTACACACCAGAGGAAGTGGCTGCACACTTTGGGACAATCATACCAGCTGACCAGTGCTGGGTAAGGAGTGATCAGTGAGTCAAGGCGTCATTAAACTAAACCACTGACCTACATTCAGTGTTTATCAAATCAAGACCCCCATCAATGCCTTTCAAATAAACTGGGAATGAATTAAACATGCCTAATGGGCCAGGCTGGTCACATGGTCATCAGAGGGTTGTGTAAGGAGGAGATTATCTCCTCGGCTACTCATTATCCACTATGATGAATGTAAAGGTGACTGAGAGGGACTCAAACCAACAAACGTAGTGGTGAGACTTACGAGGCTTGTGTGTTACGGTTGGCCGATAGACCCAAAGCCACAATACTAACGGCTCTGAATTAAAATTCAATTCAAATTGTATTTACCTAATGCAATTCACACAAACGTACGCAGTTCAGCTAGACAACAGACCGGCAGGCTGACAGCCTTCAGATCGACAGCTTTACTGCTTCCTGGGAGGTCAAAGGTCGCGGAGCCCAGCACACCGCTCACGTGCCATCGGGGGGGGGGGGGGGGGGGGGGGTACCTCATGCCACGTTAGTAGCTATCATATCTAAAACACGTGTCTGTAACTAGTTGGTTAAAATACAGCAAGTAAACAACACGGCATCCACACACAAACACACACACACACACCCACACACACTGCTATTCGGCTAATTTCAGCAACTCTGCCGCGGTCATGACAGGCTAACATGGTAACGATGCTGGGGTGAGTCTAATTCTCTGGGTTCCATCTTGGTTCTAAACGCTAGCTGGCTCAGTGCCACACCTCAGCTAATGTTTAGAACCAAGATGGCTGCTGGTTGAATAAAGCTCTTGGATCCTAAACATAGATAAAGGAGGGACGTGCCACACCACATCCTCACAGCCTCACACCTCAACACTTCATGGCACGCAGCATCAGCTGCACACACGCACAGCAGGGCGATGCTATCTGCTATCCTTCAATATTTACATCACATTTACACATTTACATTCAGGGCATTCAGCAGACGCTATCATCCAAATCAACTTACAATCAGTACATTTGTCAAAAGAAAGAGAAACACTCTTCACTTTGACACTTCATGCTCTACAAAGCTTAGTACTGTTTTTAAGTTCAAGGACGTACAACATACAATCAGTGCATAAGAGGAGTGTGGAGTAGAGGCTATGCAGTCAATATTCTGTTGACTATTGATCCATTTAACAGATGCTTCATCCAGAGGAATGAAGAGAATTAAGTCATTGAGGAGCAGGTAGGGGTAGGGAGGACGTCTTGCTCAGGGATGTATGCAGGTGGGCGGTGGACTATTACCCTGCACCAACCCTCCCCCCGTTGGTGTTAATCCACACGTCCTCACTGGTATGATTTTAGTCCTTAAGTAGAGTAGAACGCAGGGGTCAGGTTATCGTCATCAGGACTCTAACCCAGGACCTTTAGGCTCCGAGTCAAACCTCCCAACCACAAGACTATCCCCCCCCCCCCCCAAAATCAGGTCTGGGCTGCAGGTCCACTGGACCGAGGGCAGTTGACACGGGGAGCCTTGCTGTGTCAACTCTGGGCCCCTGGGCCCCAGGGCCCCCCAGAGCCCACGGTCCAGAGAGACAAAGGCCGGCCCGCAGCTGAGTTTAGTTAAGTGTGTGTAGTTTAGTGTGTGCATCTGTGTGTAGTTTAGTTTGTGCATGCATGTGTAGTTGAGTGTGTGCATGTGTGAGTGTGAGTGTGAGTTTGAGTGTGCGTGCATGTGCTTGCATGCAGGTATACCCATTTGCACGAATAGCCACCGGCACAACATGAACCCAGGGCCAATGAGAACAGACAGACACACACACACACACACACAGACACACACACACACACACACACACACCTGGAGGTGTCAGGCCGCGTGTCTGGCGTGTTTTTATTTCACCCGGGGGGCCGCGGAGCCAGTGGGCCGCTGTCGGTGTCGGTGTCCAGCGCCAGGGGTCCGCTTACCGCCCGCAGGGGCCCCGTGACACACGCTAAGTTAGGGGTCTCCTCTGGGGGGGGGGGGGGGCTATTAGGAGCCCTGCTGTCTATTTGCATGTGTCTGCGGTCTATAACGGATACGGCCGGTGAAGGGGGGGGGGCAGTCCGCCGGGGGTATTTGTGGTACTGGGGGGGCAGCTCCCGCGGGGACATAGAGGTGGAGGGGGGGGTAGGTAGGGGTCGAACTGGGCAGGGGGGGGAGGAATATGAGATATAGGGAGAGAGGGAGATACAGGTAGAGAGACAATGTAGGGAGAGAGGGAGATACAGGTAGAGAGACAATGAGATCTAGGGAGAGAGGGAGATACAGGTAGAGAGACAATGTAGGGAGAGAGGGAGATACAGGTAGAGAGACAATGAGATCTAGGGAGAGAGGGAGATACAGGTAGAGAGGCAATGAGATGTAGGAGAGAGGGAGATACAGGTAGAAAGAGAATGAGATATAGAGAGAGAGGGAGATACAGGTAGAGAGGCAATGAGATGTAGGAGAGAGGGAGATACAGGTAGAAAGAGAATGAGATATAGAGAGAGAGGGAGATACAGGTAGAGAGATATAGAGAGGAGAGATGTAGATGAAGAGAAATCTAGAGAAGAGGGAGATATAGGTGAAGAGAGATGGTGTTCGATATAGATGCAGAAAGTGAGCGAATTAGAGACATAGATGGAGAGAATGGAGGGATGGAGAGATGTGGAAATGGAGAGATAGGGCCAACAATATATAGATAGAGACAGAGAGAGCCATCTCAATATAGAAAGCTATACAGAGAGAGAAAGATATCTAAAGAGAGGACAGAGACAGAGGGAGACAGAGACAGAGACAGAGACAGAGAGAGAGAGAGAGAGAGAGAGAACAGAGAACAAGTCGCAGCACAGAAAGACAAAGAGAAGCGGTAAACGGCCTAATCAGAGGGGCGTAGTGCACACACACGTTAGCATGTGTGTGTCTCTCCTTCCACACGCAGGCTGCCATGCCTGGCGGAGTGTGTGTGAATGTGCGTGTGCGATGCTGATGCGTCGCTGCAGAAGCGTGGGGGGGAGGAATGTGCTGAGTCCTGCTTGCGTCGGAGGTTACGGCGTAACTACGGCCCTCGGGCGCTCTGCGGTCGACTGGAGGCTATTTACAGGCTGAGGGTTAACGTGTGGGCAGAGAGAGAGAGAGAGAGATAGAGAGACCCAGAGAGACCCAGAGAGAAAGAGTGAGAGACCCAGAGGGAGAGAGAGAGACCCAGAGAGAGAGAGAGAGACAGAGAGAGAGAGAGAGAGAGACCCAGAGAGGGAGACCCAGAGAGAGAGACCCAGAGAGAGAGAGAGTGAGAGAGACCCAGAGAGAGAGAGAGAGAGACCCAGAGAGACCCAGAGAGAGACCCAGAGAGGTAGACCCAGAGAGAGAGAGAGACCAAGAGAGAGACCCAGAGAGAGCGAGACAGAGAACACTGTCCCCATACAGGGGGGGGGGGTGGGCGTGGGACAGGAGGTCCGGCGGTCTGGACCTCACTGGCTCCATTGTAGGACTTTCCAGCGGGGAAAAGTCAACATTTTCCCCCCCATGGGAGGCGCTGCACCCAGAGGTCAGGGACTGACTCATGCTGTGTTTATGGATGTGTCCTGTAGCATCATCGGGTGGTCCTTACTGGTGTCACTTCCTCTGGAGTACCGTCTCTTCTCAAATCAAAAGGAGAGATACCGGTAGACTAAGAATGGGGGCGGGATAATTAGTGGTTTAGGGGATTGATCTGAAGCTGAGAGTTACCGGGTTCGATTCCCTAATTTCCTCTGTCTACCTGAAGGCCTCCTACTGTCTAACCCCTACCTGCTCCTTAATGACCTGTCTCTGTACTGTCTAACCCCTACCTGCTCCTTAATGACCTGCCTCTGTACTGTCTAACCCTACCTGCTCCTTAACGACCTGTCTCTGTACTGTCTAACCCCTACCTGCTCCTTAATGACCTGTCTCTGTACTGTCTAACCCCTACCTGCTCCTTAATGACCTGCCTCTGTACTGTCTAACCCTACCTGCTCCTTAACGACCTGTCTCTGTACTGTCTAACCCTACCTGCTCCTTAATGACCTGTCTCTGTACTGTCTAACCCTACCTGCTCCTTAACGACCTGTCTCTGTACTGTCTAACCCCTACCTGCTCCTTAATGACCTGTCTCTGTATTGTCTAACCCCTCCCTGCTCCTTAATGAACTGTCTCTGTACTGTCTAACCCCTACCTGCTCCTTAATGAACTATATCTGTACTGTCTAACCCGATCTGCTTCTAAAAAAAAGACAACAGATAAATCCCTGGAAGTCTCTAAATAGTAAGCAGCCACTGGTAACGGGGTTTGTATTTAAAGGCTAGCATGCCGAGCTAGCTGAGGCGCCGTAGCACTATGAACCCGAGTCCATTCAGAGTCATGATGTAGCCATCATGGAATCAAGACGCTCACTTTAAGGGGACCCAGGGGTGGCTGTGTATTCATAGACCTCTGGGTAGCACCCTGAAACCACCAGCAGGGAGCCAAGGTTAGACATAATGACGGACCCTCTGCTCCTCTGGCTGATCTACAGTGTTTACAAAGCACACTACACACCTGTTGTGTGTACAGTGTTGACTACAGCATTGTTTTGGATGCTCCGATACATTCCCATGTAGGAGTGCACCTTCTTGTGTTAATTTACTAGACAATAAACAGATTCTTTTTCTGAACTTTAAATGACATCAAACAGACATCAGATGTTGTTTCAGCGTAAACACTGAAACTCCCCGGAGTTGTCCTCAGGTGAACACATTCATACGAGTTAGAGTGTGAAGTCGAGAGATAAAGTCTCTAAATGCAAAATTACAATTCAAAAGAGCGGCAAACGCAGCAATAAACAGACCAGAGCAAACACAAGAAATAATCAGACAAAGACGAACAGAGCAACCTTACACTGGCAGTCAATGACACACGCACGCACACATGCACGCACGCACACACACACACACACACTGAGTGAGTATGTGAGAGACTATCGACAAAGGATATCGGCTCAGTAGGTCAGAAGACAGCCTAGTGAGTGTGTCCCAAGAGGTCTCTCCCCCCTCCCTCCCTCCCTCTCCCTCCCCCGTCTCCCACGCAAAGCGCTGGAGGACCCTACAGGGTTGGGCTCCCGCTCGTCCTCTGGTGAGGAAACACAACAGTACACCTCTTTGTGTTTCCTTTGTGTGTGGAAACAGACCCATTCTGCTCATCCTCACTTCGCTACAACATTTCCCGTGGTAGACGATAGCGCCAAGCGATCCAGAACCAGTGTTTCCATCCCATATGCAGGGATGCTCCGATGCCAATTTCTTCCTTCCTGATACCGATTCCGATTCCTGAAGTTGAGTATCAGCCGATACCAAGTATACACCGATACAGCATCTAGCATTGTAACTGCTGACAGCACTTGTTCTTATTGAAGCGTTCATTTGCAATGACAGCAATGTTTAGTAAATTACCAAGTCCTGTGATGGTATCGGATCAGAGCACAGACTTGCGTACCATCCAGTACCCGATTACTGCCTAAATTGCAGAGGAGGAAATTCCAATAATGGTATCGGAAGAATTTCAACTCTACCCATACGCCCTTTCAAGGTTTGACCGACACAAAGGGGCCTTCCTCGCAGACAACAGTATCTGCTGCAGTAAACAGCAGAACCAATTATCAGACAGGCTTAGACATGCCTCTCCAACCAGGAGATGGGAATGGTTTTAGGATTAAAGGTGATGAGTGATCCACACGAGGTGGACAGCGGTGTGGCTCAGTTCCCAGCGAGCCGTAGCCCCAGAGCTTCTGCTACCTGAGCCCCGACGCCGGCTGGTGATTAAGTCATTAAGTCGTCCAGTAATCCAGAGAGTCGGCGCGCTTTAAGGGGAGAGCTGCCTTCCTCTGTCAGCTCATACTCCTCCATTAATCCCTGCTGGTTTCCATGGTTTCAGGGCTCCCCCTCCGCCGGCCCTCAGAGTCTGAGCCGCGCAGCAAACGGTAAACCGAGCTGGATGGCGTCTCCGTTTAATAGACTACTACTACCAGTACTACTACTACTACTACTACTACTACCAACACTGCTATTACTAGTACTACTACTACAAACAATACAACCAACACCACCACTCCTACATTACTACCACTACTACTACTTCATTACTAGTACTATATTACTACAACCACTACCACTCCTACTACTACCATTACTACTACCACTGCTATCACTTTCACTACCGCTACTACCAATATTAAATGACTACCACTGCTATTACTACTACCACCACCACTACATTACTACCACCACCACGCCCATCACCAATGGGTTTGTTTCCCATTGGCCAACCGTATGCGCCCAGATTATTCTTAAGGTGTTCCTAGTTCAATCCCCGGCTCCTCCTAGCTGAGTGTCGAGGTTTCCCTGAGCGAGGCACCTCGCCCTGACTGCTCCTGACGAGCTGGCTGTCGCCTTATGTGGTTGAATCCGCCGTCGGTGTGTGAATGTGTGCGTGAACGGGGGAATGTGAGACAATATTGTAAAGCGCTTTGAGAGGCCACTGCTTAGAAAAGCGCTGTTTGCAGTCTGTCCACCATTCACAGAGTGTAGCACCTCACTAGCACGCGGCGCGGCGTTAGCTCTGTAGTCTCTGCGCCGTCGGCCTCAGCAGAAGCAGGTTCAGCGGGTCGCTCCGTAACTCCATAGCAGCCTTTCCCCCGGGGCGGACCTGCCACTCAGGACCGGTGATGCGCCGTGTGAGTAAATACGCTGACTTCAGTACGAGACAAGCTGCAGCCAGGAATGTCCGGTCTGTTGTTCACCTTAAGGAGTGAGTTACAGCGACCGGCCTTGTTTACATTCAGACGGAGGTGGAGAGAATCAGGTCAGAGGAAGAGTGTGAGGCGTGCGAACAGAACAGAGAACTGACCAATCCCTGATGGAGGGTGTGTATGGCCCCATTTTATGAACACAGCACATTCATCCTGTCCTTCATTCATACCCTTCTTCATTAGGACGTCATGTACAATGGCTGGCAGACTGACGGACTAAAAGGCCTAAGTGTGGCCTTCCAAAATCACAAACTATTACTTAATGACCTGCTCCTTAATGACCTTTCACCCCTACCTGCTCCTTAATGACCTGACTCTAGTCTGTACTGTCTAATCCATACCTGGTCCTTAATGACCTGTCTCTGTACTGTCTAACCCCTACCTGGTCCTTAATGACCTGTCTCTGTACTGTCTAGCCCCTACCTGCTCCTTAATGACTTGTCTTTGTACTGTCTAACCCCTACCTGGTCCTTAATAACCTGTCTCTGTACTGTCTAGCCCCTACCTGCTCCTTAATGACTGGTCTCTGTACTGTCTAGGCCTTACCTGCTCCTTAATGACTTGTCTTTGTACTGTCTAACCCCTACCTGCTCCTTAATGACCTCTCACCCCTACTTGCTCCTTAATTACCGGTCTCTGTATTTACTGTCTAACCCCTACGTGGTGAGTGTCCTACCAGCCCACTCAACACACAGTGTCTAAAGACATGTCAAATGTCAAACATGCCTGCTTCACACACAGAAGCACCTGACAGACAAATCACCTGACCTCTGTTCAAACAGAGGAAGCAGAGTCCCCTCTGCCACGACCCCCACATATGTACACAAACCCACGCGTGTGTTATGTATTAACTCTCTGTTCACTGTGTGTGTGTGTGTGTGTGTGTGTGTGTGTGTGTGTGTGTGTGTGTGTGTGTGTGTGTGTGTGTGTGTGTTTGTGTGTAGCAGTGCCAGTTGCTTGGTGGTCCAACATGCTCGTAAAACAGTGCTAATGGGTGGATGTAGGATCCAGCATACAGTTCAACATTTGTGCACATCCATAAACAGACGTGTACGGTGTATCCATCCATCCATCCCTGTTATGTGTTGCTGATTCACTATGGTCGGCTGTAACAGGCCATCCAGGCTACGCAGCAGCTGAATAAAGTCTCCTTCTCTCTCGATGTGTACCAGACAGCGCCGGGCTATCAGGGCGGAGAGACAAAGAGCCAGCCGGTTCACTGCGCCCTGCCCGCCCCCTGCCCGTCAACACAAGCCCCTCTCTCATCGACCGCCAGTCACTCAGCAGTCGTCTTTGACGGGATGCCCAGAGGACTAACTCCGGAGCCGTGGCCCGGCTCCAGACTCAGAACACAAGGTGGATTTATATCGCTCTGTCTCTCCCCCTCTCCCTGCCTCCAAAAGTCCACGTCTCACTCCCTTCCCCATCTCTCTCTTTCTTTCTCTGGTCGATTATCACTTCCAGAGATGATCTCATCCATCAGGCGATGCAGAACATGCAGGCTGCACACATAAGCAGCGATATAAACGGATCACACCGTCCCGCTGCCTTGCGGTCTTGATATACCACCCTACACGGCCTCATAAAAACAGTCACCGGCATGAAGTAATGGAGGAATATGAGTACACTACACAGGTGTCTGGCTATAGCGGTATCACAGAGCTAGACACCGCGGTCAGGACGATAAGGGCGATATTGCAGCCCCTCCAGGGTTGGTATCCAGCGGTATCCAAGGGCCCGGATGCGATGGAGGCCAGCCACTGACAGGTGCTACCGCACCGGGCAGCACTCAGCAGCCCCCAGCACCACCCACCAGCCCCGGGCACCACCCAGTAGTACCCACCAGCCCCAGCACCACCCATCACAGCAGCTCTCACCAGCTCCGGGCACCACCCTCAGCCTGCAAGGTGAAGAGCCACACGTTGAGTGGGTTCGCTTACCTCAGTGCCACGCGAACCGAGCTCTCGTCCTGTCCCGAACTCATGCTGCCTCACCGCTCCCACGCGTCCGTGCAACAATTGGAAAGAAAAAAGATCGATCCGTATCGATCGGGTCTCATCGGATCCACCCGGAGAAAGAAAAAACAAGTGCGCACTCTCTCCAAGCAGAATGTTTGTGTGTGTGTGTGTGTGTGTGTGTGTGTGTGTGTGTGTGTGTGTGTGTGTGTGTGTGCTGCGTGCGACGAATGGAGCGGTCCGCGTCCACCTCGACTACGACTTAGCAAAACAACACGCCTCACTACTAACTGTGTTACACGCGCAACGGGGAGGCAATGCAAGCGGCCGTCAGCCTGGCGGCCCTACCGGGCGTGCATATCCCGGTTACCGGGCTCCCGCGTGCAGTGTGCAGTGTGCGGTGTGCAGTGCTCCGAGCTCCCGCTGCGACGCATGCATGCAGGGAGAGGGGTCCGAACTGTGCTGTGTGAAGGGGGGAGCTCTCCGGTCGCACGCCGTCCGCTAAACTACGGAGGATTGATCCGCAATGCGTCACCAAGCCACGCCCTCTTCCAACAAGCCACGCCCTCTTCCGTCACACCCTCTGCTCAGAGTTCGGTCTGTGACGTCATAGGGACCAGGGAATAAAGATAACGGGTTCCACCGTCCAGGGGTCTGAATGGATCCGTCCACCTCTGTCGTGGTAGGAGGAGGAACCACTGCAATGGTGCGTTTAGTGCAAAATATTGATTTATTTAAATTCTTTGATATATTTGTAAAAGTCCACTGTCGAACAATGGTTTGAGCAAGTGACAAATACTAGGCTACTTAAACACAGTTAAGATTGTGAAAGTGATGTTATGAATGTATTCATAAGGCGATTTAATGATTCCCACTTTGTACAGGTAAGATATTTCTGAGTGGGATGACAGCCACCTTAACCAAGCCAGGTCCAACCCATGGACCTATTAAAGCAGGTCCAACTAGCAGCGACACAATGAGTCTTCGTCAAAATAAACATGAGTATAGAAACGCTGTGATCGCCACCCAGTGGCGATCACAGCGTATCTGTACTCATGTTTATTTTAGAGACGACACGGTAAAGCAATTTCGTGCTAATTGTTGGAGTTAGTGTCCAATCTAATACCCTGCACAATAATCTAATGATTCAATTATGCCATGCCTCATCAAATCTCATTGATCCACTTATGATGTATGCATAGGCTTTATTATTTATTATATTATTAATAATTATTCTACATATTCTAGTGAGGTCCCCCCTTCACTGTAAAGCGTATTTGAGTGTCTAGAAAAGCGCTATATAAATTCAATCCATTATCATTTCAATCCATTACTACATATTCTATTCTAATTGGCAGAAATATGAATATCTTAACCCTTTTTTTCCTGCAGTTGCCCACCTGTAAGTACACTAACCACAGGACAGAAAATGATCCAGGATTGTCCTTTATTCTGTATTCCATGTGCAGTATGAGTTTATGTTCACAGGTTTGATGAGTGTGTGTGTGTGTGTGTGTGCCACATGTCCAATACTTAATAATTAATACTTAATGAGAAACACACATTCATGGACCCTTATGGCACACACACACACACACCCTAACTCTTATGAAAATCATGAACCCAGTACATTGAGTCCAGTACCCCAGCCTACAGCTCTGCAGGGTGTCGCTGCTGAAGCCCCCATTAGAAGTCTGTTCGGCCTACCACCACCTCATGTGATCAGGGAGCATAAATAAATACGACGAGGGCAGTGGAGCCGGGACGGAAGATCACTTACAGACCGTCGTAAAGATGACAAGTATCAGAGAGCCAGAGGGACGAGTGGATACATCGACCCAGGAGGAGACTGGGATAGCAGCCTACCAGCCTCCTGGACCGTACCAACTGGTAGGCTGATGTGCATACCAGTGGACCGTACCAACTGGTAGGCTGATGTGCCTACCAGCGGAACATACCGACTGGTAGGCTGTTGGATCCACTCTACACGCTCCATCAATCTTGTTAAAGGTGCTGCTGGGAGTTGTAGTTTTGGATCATCATTTTTATTTGAAAGAATAAGTTACAATATTTGGATATTATTATATCATAATAATATGAAAAGTTGTGCCATTGATCCAACATTGGAACCAAAACCAGGCAGTGAGAATATCCCCCTACACCAAGATACCATTCAGAATTAGTACGCATTATAAGTTATTTCAAGTACTTCTATAATTATTAATTGTAAGTTAACATACGAACAATGACAGTGATAAAACAAACGACAGTCCAAGAGAAGTATAAAAATGGATTCATACAAATACAAGGCCACCTTAAGTGTTAAAGTGCAAAGACATTGTCCGTGTTCAAGAACCAAGTTCGGGTTCCCTCTGGAGCAGAGAGAGAGTCTGCGGCCCCTCCAGTCTTCTGGTGGCCGAGCGCTGAATGCAGAACCCAGAACATGCTGAGACCTGTGGAGGCAATGTGTGGGTCTAGGGAGGTTCAGACCTTCTGGTCCCACTCAGAAGCTCAGGCGCTCTTTGTCCCTCAAGATGCACAAGGCAAATATTGTCCGTACCATCAAACAGGACCATCAAACCAGTTCTGTCAGGAGAAGAAAAATGATGAAAGGTGAAGTACACCTGCACTATTCAGCCGGTGGAGACCTGGTGTAGACCCCCTCAGAGCAGGTCCTGGGGGGGGGGAGGTCTTCTGCAGCTGAGGATCACCCTATCGGAGCTGTGGAAGCGGAACAAGGTAAAGGAGTTTTTTATTGCCCTCTAGGGGGGGCTAGGGACGGGGTGGGGGGGGGTCATAAATACACAGCCTTTGAAGACCTTTGAGACTGTACCGGTGATTAAGGGCTATACAAATAAAAGTGACTTGAACAAGGAGCTCTTGAATGGCTTTCCCCTGATAGTATTATGGGCTACGAGGACCCCCGCTCCGGAAAGAGACTTACGGTGATGTAGGCGACGGACCCGTCAAACCCCACCGCTCCGGACGGAGCCACACCTGGCTCAGACAGGTCGGGCTAAAAACGAAGGGTTCAGACGTTTCAAAATGAGGCCATCAGTATGGGCTGCTAGGCAGAGTTAGACCCCGGCGCTGGTGGACCTACCCAGTCCACATGGCCCCCCACCCGGTTAGGACCAGGACCCTGGTGGACCCACAGCAGGGTCTACTCAGTCCACATGGCACCAGCCCGGTTAGGACCAAGACCCTGGTGGTCTTACGTTTCCAAAACACCCAAAAACTGTTTGATGGAATAAGGAGGAGAGGTAGAACACGGAGGAGAGGAAGCTGAGATCCCAGTTTGTGAAGTTCATCATCACCAAGAAAGACCTCCTGGACACCTGTGGTCCCCATAATGGGGGACCACAATGTATGTTATTACATTAATAACATAATGTCCACCGTTTTTGAAACACATCAAACCAACAACAACAGGGTTAGTGGAATGAACAAATTGCTATCGAAATCAAACTTTGATTGATTGTTGGTTTCATGTCACCATTGGAATGAATTAAGACATTAAATAAATAAATACTCAATTGTAATCAACTTGTGTCTCTCACCCTTCTACAGCCATGATTAGCCGACTCGTTAAAGTGATGGAACCTGGATATTCACAGAATACTTTGGAATTGTTAACGAGTATTTAAAAATATACACGTAAAAGTGTAGGATTTTCTGGTCTGGATTCTCCCCCCCCCTCAAAGTCTGATGCTTCATTTAGCTGTGCCGTCGCTGTGACGTGATTGGTCTTGTGCGTGGCCATGTGATAGATTCTACCGATTCCATCGGCTTGAAGGAACAGGAACGAATTCTGTGGTCCATCACTTTAAAACGTTTTTCCCAAAACACGAAAAAACAAAACAGAGAGAAGGCACAGAGTAGAAACCAGAGAGCGTCCCTCCACCAGCAGCCTAGTCCAGGCCTAGTCCCGGTCTAGTCCAGGCCTAGTCCAGGCCTAGTCCCGGTCTCGTCCAGGCCTAGTCCCGGTCTAGTCCAGGCCTAGTCCCGGCCTAGTCCAGGCCTAGTCCAGGCCTAGTCCCGGTCTAGTTGAGTTCTAGTCCGTGTCCGACTGCTCCTCGTCTGAGCAGGGCGGCCGGTCGCTGCTCGTTACCCGGGTGTAGCGGACGCCGCCGCCGCCGCCGCCGGAGCAGAGCGGGCCGGCAAACAGGACCTCAATCTCCTCCAGCGGCAGGCCCTGCGTCTCGGGCAGGCAGCCAAGGAGGAAGAGCACCCCCAGCAGGGAGACCACCGCGTACACTGTGAAGGCTCCTGGTACCGCAACACAACATAATGTACCACAACACAACATGAGAAGACCAGCAGGGAGACCACCGCGTACACTGTGAAGGCTCCTGGTACCGCAACACAACATAATGTACCACAACACAACATGAGAAGACCAGCAGGGAGACCACCGCGTACACTGTGAAGGCTCCTGGTACCGCAACACAACATAATGTACCACAACACAACATGAGAAGACCAGCAGGGAGACCACCGCGTACACTGTGAAGGCTCCTGGTACCGCAACACAACATAATGTACCACAACACAACATGAGAAGACCAGCAGGGAGACCACCGCGTACACTGTGAAGGCTCCTGGTACCGCAACACAACATAATGTACCACAACACAACATGAGAAGACCAGCAGGGAGACCACCGCGTACACTGTGAAGGCTCCTGGTACCGCAACACAACATAATGTACCACAACACAACATGAGAAGACCAGCAGGGAGACCACCGCGTACACTGTGAAGGCTCCTGGTACCGCAACACAACATAATGTACCACAACACAACATGAGAAGACCAGCAGGGAGACCACCGCGTACACTGTCAAGGCTCCTGGTACCGCAACACAACATAATGTACCACAACACAACATGAGAAGACCAGCAGGGAGACCACCGCGTACACTGTGAAGGCTCCTGGTACCGCAACACAACATAATGTACCACAACACAACATGAGAAGACCAGCAGGGAGACCACCGCGTACACTGTGAAGGCTCCTGGTACCGCAACACAACATAATGTACCACAACACAACATGAGAAGACCAGCAGGGAGACCACCGCGTACACTGTGAAGGCTCCTGGTACCGCAACACAACATAATGTACCACAACACAACATGAGAAGACCAGCAGGGAGACCACCGCGTACACTGTGAGGGCTCCTGGTACCGCAACACCACACAACATAATGTAGAACAACATAACACAACACAATGTAACACATCACAACACAACACAACACAGGAGACAGAGCACCCCCAGGAGGGAGACCCCCCGTGTACAAAGAGAACGCCCCTGGTACCGCAACACAACACAACACAATGTAACACAACACAGGATGAAGAACACGCCTCTGTACCACCAACACAGTACGTGGTATTACTCAATATCCTAGTCTGACGGCTACGGCGGTCGTATATACAAAAAAAGAAAGGAAGAAAGAGAAAGATAGAGAGGGGGGGGGGGGGAAGGGAGAGAGAGAGAGGGGGAAGGGAGAGAGAGGCAAGGGAGATAGAGAGAGGGAGGAGGAATGAGCGGAGTAGGGAAGAGGAGGAGACAGGGAGGGTGAGGAAGAGGAGGAGGAGGAGGAGGGACCCCCTGGCAGCCTACCGTAGTAGGTGAGGGCCTGGGCCATGTGCAGGAAGCTGAGGGACACCAGGACGTTGCAGATCCAGTTGACCCCGGCCGAGACTGCGTTGCCCGTGCTGCGCGCCCACAGGGGGTAGATCTCAGAGTTCACCGTCCACGGCATGGGGCCCATGCCTACACACACACACACACACACACGCACGCACACACACGCACACACACACGCAATCACACAGAAACACACACACACACGCACACACACATACACACACACACGCAGACACACACACACACGCAAACACACACGCAATCACACACAAACACACACACACACATGGACACGCGGACACACACACACACACACACACACACACACACACACACACACACACACACACACATATTGAGACAGAATCGTTCAGGCCTCATCACCCTCCCAGGAGACACTAACTGAGGTGACCACTAGGAGTGAGACCACCAGGTATGAGACCACCAGGAGTGAGCTGAGTGGGACCTGGAGCCAAGGAGAACACTAGGAGAGGGGGGACTTGGACCTGGGGCGAAGGAGGCCAGGTAGAGGATGAGGCCCAGCAGGACCACCCAGGAGTAGGACGTGGGGCAGTAGTTGTAGGCCCAGAAGGATCCGTCGCCCCCTGCTGTCTGGTTGGAGCAGCTGCAGGGTCATCACACACACACACACACACACACACACACACACACACACACACACACACACACACACACACACACACACACACACACACACACACACACACACACACACACACACACACACACACACACACACACAGGAAGACAGGGGTCACAGCAGGATCAATAAGAGTTAAAACACAAAGACGTGGCACATGCACACACACACACACACACACACAGAAGCACGCACACACACACAAAGAAAGAAGCACGTTCACACACACACACACACACACACACACACACACACACACACACACACACACAAAGAAGCGCACACACACACACACACAACTAAAGAAGTGCACACATAAACACAAAGAAAGAAGTATGAACGTGCATACACACACACACACACACACACACACACACACACACACACAAACAAACACACACACGCACCTGCCCCAGGCGGCCTGGTCCGAGGAGGCGGGGTCAGCAGGCAGGCAGGTGGAGGCGTACAGGGAGGTGGAGTTCTCCCGGTAGCAGAACCCGCAGGCCGGGTCCAGCATGCAGGCCTCACAGGTCCTGGGGCGAGGAACACCAAACCCTCCGGTCCGTTAAACCGATCACATGAACATCTCATCCACACCCCCCCCCCCCCCCCAATTAACATCATCTACATTCCTTCAGTTCCCCTTTTGAACAATTGAATTAGGGTGTGTGTGTGTGTGTGTGTGTGTGTCTGTGTTTGTGGTCTAACCCATAGTGGGTGCAGGTGTTGTTGGGCAGGTTGAGCGGGTGCGAGGTGACTGGAGGCGAGTTCTCAGCGGTGAGCAGAAAACCCAGGGCCAGCACTCCTAGACTGAGGGCCGTACCTGGACACACACACACACACACACACACACACACACACACACACACACACACACACACACACACACATTCACTCTCTCTTAACAAAAACGTCCTCTCTTAATAAGACCTCTGCTCAGTTTAGAAGTAGAACAAATACAGTACTAGTAGTAATAATTAGTAGTAGAAGTAGAAGTAATATAGTCGTATAAGGAATGTAGTAGTAGTAATATAGTAATAGTAGAAGTAATATAGTAGTAGCAGTAGAAGTAATAATATAGTAATAGTAGTAGTAGTATACAAGTAGTAGCAGTAGTAATAGTTTTGTAGTTCCATAGTAGTAGTAGCAGTACTAGCACTAGAGTGCAGGGTATTTATGGTCGAGCTGTCAAAGGGTGACAGTACTAGTAGTAGTACTAGTATTAGTACTGTCATCCTGTGACAATACAGGTACAATACTAGGACTGTCCCTATTGGATGAATCCGATGACAATGAGAACCGCCGTGCATCATGGGAATGCACATCAGTTGTACACATAATCCCTGGTGCATTATGGGTAACAAGTGGTATTGAGGTACTGAGTCGCTCCGGGCGATGGAGGTGACCATGGCGACGCCTACCCAGCATGCTCCACAGGGACAGCCGGCGCCGGCCCATCCGCTCCACAAGCCACACCCCCACCAGCGTGAACAGGAAGTTGGTGGCCGCGGTTGCCGCGGACAACCAGATGGCCTGCTTGATGTCTCGCACCCCCGCCATCTGCAGGATGGTGGCGCTGTAGTACCTGGGTCATTCGGACAGGAATACTAGTTATACTATTCTTATCTAAAACGTATATAACCTTAGACTTCTTCTGCCAAACAAGGACAGAACCACCATCTAGAGGAGCCTACATGTTGTAAAAAACTATCTTCCTAAATCCATAGTTCATCACCATACAAATAAAACATTTATTTACTTGATCACATCTCTGCATCTGCGTGTGTTTGCGCGTGCGTGCGTGCGTGTTAGAGTGCGTGCATGTGTGTGTTTGCGTGCGTGAGTGTGTTTGTGTGCGTGTCCCCTACATGATAGTGTTGACCCCACACAGCTGCTGGAACATCTGCATCCCACACCCCACCACCAGGGCCCGGCGTGTGGGGGCGTGGCATAGGATACGCCAGATCACCAGGCCCCCTGCAGGAAGTAGCACAGGAAGTCCCTGTTACCTCGAGGCCTCCCTGGGCCTCTGATTGGGCAGTACAGGACACCTCTGTTCTGACGGCCGGATGAACTCCAGGGTCACCAACCAGTCACAAGTGGATAGGTTTTTAAACGGCTTGTACTCAACCTGCTAATTTATTGGCTTATAAATCGTCACAGCGGGGTCACATTAAACACAGAGGAACAACGTCAAAGCATTACTTAACCAGGAACTGTAGGGATGATTCTAAGATGATGCCAAGATCATGCTAAGACCATACTAAGATCAAGCTAAGATGATGCTAAGATGATGCTTAGCCCATGCTAAGACCATGCTAAGACAATGCTAAGATCATGCTAAAATGATGCTAAGATCATGGCGAGATCATGCTGAGATCAAATTTATAGCAAAATGACACCTAGACAGGAAACGTTCCCTCCAAAATAAAAGCCCCTGTACAGAGTGTGGTTTTAAAACAGTAGAACAGATAAAGTCCTGGATGTACAGATGGAGCTGTCGTTGTGTATAAGATGTCCTTACCTCCACCCGCTTGCTTCTCTTCCTCCTCCACGCTGGTCCTTATGGTGTCGTACTCCTGGTCCACGCCCCGCCCCCCTCTGATTCGCTGCAGCACCACGCGGCTCTCCTGGCCCCGCCCCTTCTGCAGCAGCCAGCGGGGGCTCTCTGGGAGGAAAAGGAACCCCCCGAACTGGAGCAGGGCCGGGACCACCGACAGACCCAGCATGTACCTGGTGGGGGGAGAGGGTGGAGGTGGAGGTGGTGGGGTGTTGGATGGTGTTGGAGAGGTGGTGTTGGGGAGGAGAGGTAGTGGTGGTGTGTTGGGTGGTGTTGATGGTGGTGGTGGATATGGTTGATGGTGGTGTTGGAAGAGGGGGAGAGCCAGTGAGGGAAAGAGAGACCATAAGGAGAAAGAAATAGAGGATGAAGAGAGGAGAGGAGCAGAGATTAAGATCAGAAGGAGACCTGAACAGGGTCGTCTCCTGACCCAGGATCAGATCAGAGCACGGACTGGCTGGAGACTGCCTGTCCCTCTGACCTGGGGACTGCCTGTCTCTCTGACCTGGGGACTGCCTGTCCCTCTGACCTGGGGACTGCCTGTCTCTCTGACCTGGGGACTGCTGCTGGCTGGAGCCCTGCCTGTCTCTCTGACGGCCTGTCTCTCTGACGGCCTGTCTCTCTGACCTGGGGAGTGCTGCTGGCTGGAGCCCTGCCTGTCTCTCTGACCTGGGGTTTGCTGGTCAGAGAGACAGGCCACGGTCTCACAACGTGACCCTCATTGTGTACTGCTAATCACTGTCTGACCTTTGCCCTGTAGGTCCCCTGTGATGGGGCTGGTGTGTTATCCAGAGGCAGTATTGGTCGTCCCTATCATGGACTGGACTGTAGACTACACAGCTAAGTCTACACTGACGTTGCTGCTTTTGTCAGCAAATACTTGTGTTCAACCAGCTTGTCTGAAATGGATTTTGTCGATCAAGGAGTCCCGCTGTCTGAGAGCCGGACTTGGAAGCGATGGCCAATAAAAGGGCAGCGATCGACAGAGCTACCCAGATCTGCACAGAAGGCTTCCCAAGAGCATATTCTGCTGGACATCTAAACAAATTCTGCAACAGCGCAGAGAGTTGGATCAGCATTCTGAATGGTTATGAAGATGGGTGCCCAGACGAGGCCAGATATTAATTTGAATATGCGGACGGTGTCACGAGGCGGTCTGAGCCTAAACCACATCCTCTGGGAAATTTAAATATAACTCTAGGGCTCTTCAAGATGTAAACCAATGTAGTAGTAGTAGAAGAGAGAGAGAGAGAGAGAGAGAGAGAGAGACTGAGAGAGAGAAAGAGAGAGAGAGAGAGAGAGAGACCGAGAGAGAACGCGCGAGAACGAGCTGCAGCACAGAAAGACAAAGAGAAGCGGTAAACGGTCTAATTATAGGGGTGTGGTGCGCACACACACAAACGAGAGAGAAGATGATATCCTTCCTGTACCTCCAGCCGTCCTTCTCCAGGTAGCTGAAGGCCCCGTCCACCATGCTGGCGCTGAACTGGCCCCCGGTGATGAAGAGCGCGTTGAGGGTGACCAGCTGGCCCCTGAGGTGGGGGGGGGCCACCTCCGCGATGTACACCGGGACCGTCATGGAGGCCAGCCCTAGCACACAGCCCACATCATCATCATCATCAGCATCATCATCATCATCCTCCTCATCATCATTATCATCATCATCAACATCGAGTAGATACATGACACAGAGCTCTGTTCATTACTAACACTATCACTACTACTACGTATTGACACTGTCACTACTACTTATAAACACCATCACTACCACCACTACCTATACACCATCACTAACACCACTACCTATAAACACCATCACTAACACTACTACCTATAAACACCATCACTACCACTACTACTTATACACACCGTCATGTCTGCCCCACCAGCCCCTACAGCCCCCTAATGACCCTGGAACGAAGGGGTCGCTCTTCTGGGTCGCTATACGTTTCTTCCTGGATCATTTGAGGAGTTTTCCTCGCCCTTTAGGTTTAATCCTGAGATAAGGGGGTCTGTATAACGCGGCATGTGAAGCCCCTTGAGACACGGTGATAAGGGGCTAGATAAAATAGACTTGATAAGATAACTTTCCTCTGTTTACATGTTCTGATCTGTGTAGTGTCTATGGTGACCCCAACCTCTCTGGCCAGGATCTAAGTGATTTGGTTAGGCTTCGAATCATCAGGCAGGGCATTCATAAACATGACGCTAAATCATCAAAAGGATACTCAAACATCAGTTTATGTCAGACATCTCCTGCGACCCGTATCAGGGGAGCCCCATTGGGGTTGCGACACCAAGGTGTGGAACCACTCTAGTATATTCAAACACTTTCACACTAGCCTACATATAAATACTTTAATAAAAGCTCAAACACTATGAAAAATGCACAGACAACAGAACCAGAAAACGTACCTATACCCAAGCCAACGATGATCCTTCCTAGGAGAAGGGTAATCTTATCCGGCGCGGCGCCCAGGACAACTCCGCCGACGGTGAAGATGCCGCTGGCCAATAGGATGCAGATCCGGCGGCCCAACAACCCATTCAGGAAACCCCCCATTAGGGCGGAGAGCGCCGCGGCCCCCACGGTGCTAGACACCACCAGCTCCTGCCAAAGGGCGTCCAGGTGCATCTCTCTCTTCAGCAGCAGCATGGCCCCGGACACCACCCCCGTGTCGTAGCCGAAGATGAAGCCCCCGAGGGCGGAGAAGAACGTCAATACGTACACGAACCCCGGCGTAGGGGGTCGGGCTGCGTCCGGGTCCTGGAGGTCGGTACCATAAGCGGTGACCGGGACTCCATCCAGTTGGGGGCTGATGAGGCTCCGTTCTCCATCGTCGGTCGCTTTCTTCTCCCCGTCCCCCATGGGTCTGGTTAGGCGGCGCAGCGAGGGGTCATGGTGCTTACTGCTGGACATGCGAAAGAGAGGAGCGTCGGTTACACCCTGGGTGTCCGGTTCTCGGCGGACGGTTTGGTGTCTGATCCGAAAGCGGTGAGGGTTTTCTGTGACATACCAGGGAAATTAAATCACGTCGCTGCTTCTTGTCTGGCTAGTCTTGTTCCAGCCAGGCGTTCTCGTGTTACGACGGACCGCCTGGAACGAGATACAGCAAATTAGCGTTATCGGTGAGAGAGGGGGCGGGACTTTGAGATGCATATAGCTTCGAGAGGCGAGTGAGAGAGCGAGAGAGACATGTCTGTTACATGTTTCTGACATAAATTTGTCACAGTCAATTCAAAATTCAAATTTATTCTCCCTATTGTGTTGTAATTATGGTCGCTCCAGACTGTTAAGTACAGAACCGGAAGCGGCGCGGCGGTAAACCGGGATAACGCTACAACTCCCTAAGTCTAGTAAGGCTAGCCAATAGCGATACACGGGGGCGTGTCGCGTTCAACAGGTGACCCCCCTCGAGGATTGTTGTTATTATTGACAACTTGTCTCGTCGTTTGAACTCCAACCCAGTGCTACAGTCCATCTAACCATTCACTCTCCCCGTACAACCAGTCGTTAAACTTAATAACACCAACACTGTTCGTCTTCAACCGTCTCGACGCCCATTTTTGCTAATCGATATCCCAACTTGGATCGATCGCCACTGGTGCACGTCACCCCGACCTGCTGGTATACTGGTTATGATGGTGTTGATGGGAGCCTGCATGCACCAGATGGCTGCGGACTGCCGTAAAGTAAAACACGTAGATCCTGTCCTCATCAAACCTCCACTTCCTATCAGTTCCCAAAGCGACCGCGGACACTAAAGGGGAGACAACCGGTAAAACTTTAGAATTAACTCCAATAGTGGCGTGAGCTGTTCATCAAAGTAACAAAACAACAACATAAAGCGTCTCTTCTTACTTTGTTCGCTGATCCCTGCTCGCCTCTCCTCGGACGGGAGATTTCAGACTGAAGTCCTGAAGTCCCAGAGAAGTCATATGACAGACGGGAGGAAGCAACACACGTCACGGTGAACGCACGTCCGTCCGTCCCCTCAGAAAGAGAAAGGGAACATGTTTGTTTTGACGTCCGGCTGCACCCCACATGGTCTTTTCTCCCCGTGTTGGTCTCCCGCTGTGATGCGTCTCTGTAGCCGTCCTTTGGCGCTGCAGAGCGGCAGCAAATCGTGAGTTGATGCCGCATGACTCGAGCCTCATGTGGGCCACCGGATGATCAGTTCTCCGGACTAGCTGAGCTGACACCCTGGGACACCATGGTGGACAAAGAGGACCTGGAGGAGAGCATCAAGAAGCTGGTGGTCCGGCTGAGCAACGTGCAGGAGGACAGGCAGCTGATGACGCTGATCCAGATCATCCAGGATCTGCTGTTCCACGCGCACACGGACGATGGTAGGACTACTACTCTACTGATTTATAAGTGTGTGTATAAGTTGTGCATACGTTTATAGAGAGCTCAAACTAAAGGATGTAGGAGATGATACGCGTGACTGTTGAATATTCTGTTTTTAAACACATCTAAATATATCTACGTCTCTGAAAGACATTTATTATTTCCCCTTCTGTTTTCATAAGTTCCAGTTCTTTGTTCTCAGTTGCACGCTTCTCTTAAAGTGTACCTTAATAACCATAATAAGCCTCAGCATGGGGACGGAGAGCAGAGAGGTCTCCTCCCCATCGATGTCCTCTGCCCTTTGTTTCTGGTTCTGGTTAGGTAGGGGTTATGGTAGGGGTTTTAGGGGTTGTAGGGGTCCCAGCCTAGCTGAAGTCCTCTTTTTTTCTGTGTGGTCTCTGCAGCAGCAGAGCTGTTTGAAGACAAAGACGTCCACGTCCCTCTGATGCTGGTGCTGTCCACCTACATCGACAGCAAAGGAGTCCAGCAGGTAAAGATACAAAGACATATTGGCCCTTTAGGATTATTTAATATTTTAGTCAATACCTAAAGAGCCTCGGATTGACTGTCGCTTCGGTCTGGAACGAGACTCCAGGCTAGTTTAGTCCGGCTGGCCCAGGAGTATTATCCAATAACATTGAACAAAATTGACAATCACTCTACAATGAAAAAACAATTATATCACATGTTGTGTTGTTCAACATAGGTTTTGACAGTTTCTTTTGACAGTAACGTCAACTGTCAATCAGAATCGATCCACTGCCACATTTATTTGGGCTGACAAATCCAGTCTTTGGGGGGAGACATAGGCCATCCAGAGCTTTTCCCCACATGGGCCCCTCCTGGTGGACACGCCCCTGCCTGGGAATGGCCCTCCTCGTCAACATGCCCCTGCCTGGGAATGCCTCTCCTGCTCGACACGCCCCTGCCTGGAAAACAAGTGGTGACCACAGCAGAGCCAAATGGGCGGAGTTAGGGTTATGGATTATTAACTTCTCAAAAGGACTGAATCATCATCCCTCGTTAACCTTTAACAATCCTGCTGAAGGTTAACAAGGCGTCCCAAGCCACTTTAAGAGCTGGCCTGTGTCAGCTGAGCCTCCTCAGTGCACATGGCGAGACTGGGAAGTGGAGCGTCTGAGCGAGTGCACGTTTACACGCTGCTTCACGCTGCGTCACGTCATGTGACATCACGTGTAAGTGTGCACGCGCTCAGGTGATCATATACAGCACATATTCATCTGTGGTGTGGTCTTGTTCGCCGCCCCCCCCCCCCCCCCCCCCCCCGTAAATCACATAAAGGTACGCAAATACCGACGATAATTATATTATTAGTATAATTCTAATGATTACTGTACAGTAAACTGTTGACATACAATCATAACATAATGTAACCATATAATGTATGCAGAAATAGCTGCACAATGAAACCAGTGATGAGTGTAGTGTGAATTACAAGTGACTGGCCGGTAGGTTACTGGTTAAGGCTCTACACCGGTAGTCTCTACCGGTGTAGAGCCTACACCTGTATGTCTTTATCAGGCCGTTTATGGGCTTTAACTCAACCGGCTGTCTCCTCTCCAGGTAGGCTGGTCCCTGCTGTGCCGTCTGATCGAGATCCGGCCCAGGACGCTGGACCAGTTAACGTGCTCACTGGAAGAGGCCCGAGAATGGGAGGTACTTGCTGTGCACCAGTAAGTGGAGCCTGCTCTATACTAACCCTGGATCATCTGTTAGGGCTTGATACTCATTTGACCCTCATTTTATGATGACAGGGTATTCATTATAATGGCCTGGTGCATTTCTCTCCCTGTTTCGGTTTGAACGTGTTGTAAGAGTTCAAAGAAGGAAGTGGGGTGTGTTATCCCCATGGTTCCACACACACACACACACACACACACACACACACACACACACACACACACACACACACACACACACACACACACACACACACACACACACACACACACACACACACACACACACACACACACACACACCGTGGCATTAGCATAGCCTCTTTGCGTTCCTTCAACGTCACCAAACTAACGGGTCTAGTGCTCGAGCCGAGTCGAATGTTCACAAACTACACCTGTCTCTTCTGAGTTGTGGTTTTATTAAAGCAGTTAAAGCAGTGACAAAATGGCATAGATCACTACATTGAGGACATACTAAGAAGTTATTAAATGAACACAAGTTTGGCTTACATTTACATTAAGAGCATTTAGCAGACGCTTTTTTCCAAAGTGTCTTGCAATAAGTACATGCGTCAGAAGAAAGAGAAACAACAATTTATCACTGTGGGTACAGTAATGATGTTCATAGAACCAAGTGCCAAGCACTAACAATCACTAGGTTATCCCATTCCCCGTATACAACAAAGATAGCTAGGATAAGATGCTACACAGAGTACTATTTTTAAGTGCCACAACGTACAACATAAAATAAGTGCGTACATTAGGGTGGTTCACTGGCCTTTTAAGCACCTTCCTAAACATGGCTGGTGTGGCTGGGTGGAGGAGTCTCTCACGCGCTCCGGCCTGTCTGCAGGCTGCTGCTGAAGGTGCTGTCTCTGTACAGCAGCGACGTCAGGGTGACCATGGTGGGTCTGCGGGCCCTGGCTCTACTGCTGGGGCAAGGTGAGTCGTGTGTGTGTGTGTGTGTGTGTGCGTGCGTGTGTGTGTGTGTGTGTGTGTGTGTGTGCGTGTGTGTGTGTGTGTGTGCGTGTGTGTGAACTATTTTCGTCTCCCATTGTCGACCGTTTTATTCCCAAAATAACTGACCTTTTTGAATTGGTTCGGACAATATAATCACTGCCTACTATCTACACACACACATACCTATAGCCTATACACACACACCTGTGATAAACTAACAACGGAAGAATGTCAATGTCCCATGGCATGTTGAACTATGCTTTATCTTTTGAGTCACTTTACCAACAACATTCAAGAAAGTGGGGAAGCAGACTTGTGTCGTTACTATGGTTTAATCTGGGATCCAGCAGACCTTCTGTGTTACAGCAGAACCTCTGATCCAGCAGAATATATATATATATAAAAGCATATTTATAAAATAAATAAGAAGCAGCAGAAAGCAAACCGCCCGTTCAGCCTGATCTGAGTCCTTCTATCAGAATCTAGATGATAAGACTAAAGTCTGATTTGTGAGACTATTAGTAGTACACGCTGCTATGGTTACTCTGGTAGTCAATTTCCAGTTTAGTCCTTAATGACGGCCCTCCCTGTTCAATGGCTTCAGCCCCAGGAATCCACAGTCCTCACTATGACTTAAGGGATGACACTTTAGGCCTTAAATGATCCTGTTCTTCATACATAACTTGTTGGATATGAAAATCTCCCACAAATTGCTGTTGATTATATTAGGTCTACAGTCAAATGGTCCTCCATCCTCCCCTCCTTCCTCCCTTCTCCCTCCCCCTCCCTCTTCCCCTCCTCCCTCTCTCCTCACCTCCCCTCCTTCCCCCTTCCCCCCCTCCCTCCTCCCTGCTCCTCCCTCGACACAGGGAGGTGCATAACCAGTACTTCTTGCTTGCCGTCTGTTTAGTTAGGGGCGTGGTCTGTTTAGTTAGGGGCGTGGCCTGTTTAGTTAGGGGCGTGGCAGGTTTTCAGTGGGTCAGGAAGTCAGGTCCAACGCCTCGGTCAACACGGCCCCAGTGCCGCCTGTTACGCCCCACCTCTAGTTGGCCCTACTGGGGCTAACAAACCACCCTTGACCCCAAATATCAAATGACACCTTTCACAAAAACCCAACCAGTGGGATTTATTTACATAAACATATGAAAAGGACACAACATTAATATATACAACAAAGTCCAAAACATAAAGACAAGACAAATCCCAGAGAGGTGGCACGACCAGCCAGCAGTCCCATGACCAAAAGCATTCCCATGGAAAGGGGAATCTGTCGCTTTTAACTCCGGTTTTGACGAGCGGTCCAGGTGCTCCTAATCAGCTCCACTGATGCAGCACCCCTGAGCATGGGCTGAGACATGCCAACAGAACAGGGACAAACACAGAAAGCAAGCCCCCTTCTGAGGCTTAAGTGTGCACGTTTAACTTGATTGTGCCCCTGCACCACCCTAAGACCATTGCACTGCCACGGCAAGGCCAGTGGGGTGTAGAGGGGCGTAACACCGCCTGATTCCTGTGTGTGTGTGTGTGTGTGTGTGTGTGTGTGTGTGTGTGTGTGTGTGTGTGTGTGTGTGTGTGTGTGCCTCTGACATGGTGTGTGCGTCTACAACTGACGTGTGTGTGTGGGTGTGTGTGTGTGTGCGTTTGTGTATGTACCACTGACATGGTGTGTGTGTGTGTGTGTGTAGACGTGCTGCCCCTCCTGGTGTTGGAGGAGGAGGAGGAGGTGTTCGGTCTGCTGGTTGAGGCCATGAGGAGGTTCTCCTCCAGCGAGGAGGTGCTGCTGCAGGGCTGTGCCTCCCTGCAGCTCCTCTTGGAGAGAGGTAACACACACTCCCTCTCACTCACTCACTCTGTCTGTCTCTCGCTCTCTCTACTAGTCTCTGTCCCTCTCTCTAGCTCTGTCTCTCTCTCTCTCCGTCTCGCTCACTTTCTCTTACTCTCGCTTGCTCTACTGCTCTCTCTCTCTCTCTCTCTCTCACCCTCTCGACAATTAAATCACAAATATCGTTTTCGACATGAAAAAAAAAGATCTTACTTTATGTAAATAATTACAAATATTAAAAGAAGACATATAAAATACAAGGGATATGTGTCTCTATCTCACTTTCTCTTTCCCTCCTGCTTTTTGTCTCTCTCTCTCTGTCCCCCTCTCCCTCCCCATCTCCCCCTCCCTCCGTCCCTCTCTCTCTGTCCCCCTCTCCCTCCCCATCTCCCCCTCCCTCCGTCCCTCTCTCTGTGTCTCCCTCCCCATCTCCCCCTCCCTCCATCCCTCTCTCTCTGTCCCCCTCTCCCTCCCCATCTCCCCCTCCCTCCATCCCTCTCTCTCTGTCCCCCTCTCCCTCCCCATCTCCCCCTCCCTCCGTCCCTCTCTCTGTGTCTCCCTCCCCATCTCCCCCTCCCTCCGCCCCTCTCTCTCTGTCCCCCTCTCCCTCCCCATCTCCCCCTCCCTCCGTCCCTCTCTCTGTGTCTCCCTCCCCATCTCCCCCTCCCTCCGCCCCTCTCTCTCTGTCCCCCTCTCCCTCCCCATCTCCCCCTCCCTCCGTCCCTCTCTCTGTGTCTCCCTCCCCATCTCCCCCTCCCTCCGCCCCTCTCTCTCTGTCCCCCTCTCCCTCCCCATCTCCCCCTCCCTCCGTCCCTCTCTCTGTGTCTCCCTCCCCATCTCCCCCTCCCTCCGCCCCTCTCTCTCTGTCCCCCTCTCCCTCCCCATCTCCCCCTCCCTCCATCCCTCTCTCTCTGTCCCCCTCTCCCTCCCCATCTCCCCCTCCCTCCGCCCCTCTCTCTCTGTCCCCCTCTCCCTCCCCATCTCCCCCTCGCTCCGTCCCTCTCTCTGTGTCTCCCTCCCCATCTCCCCCTCCCTCCATCCCTCTCTCTCTGTCCCCCTCTCCCTCCCCATCTCCCTCTCCCTCCGTCCCTCTCTCTGTGTCTCCCTCCCTCTCGCCCTCTCCCTCTCCCTCCCACCCTCTCCCTCTCGCTGTCTTTCTCCCTCTCCCTCCCCCCTCCCTCCCATCCTCTGTATCCCCCCCCCCCCATGCAGTGAGTGATGACCACCTTGTGGAGTTTGTTGAGACCCAGGATCACCTGGTGGTCCTGGCGATCCTCCAGGGGTCCCGGGTCAGACCAGACCTGCTCCTGCAGGCCATCAGGGTCCTGATCCCCCTGGCTGGACCTGGTAAGACCAGACCCTGACCCAACACCCACCCCTCAAAGCTTTTCCACACTTTTTTTGTCTTTTCGCACATTTTGGAAATTTTGGAAAACTCTTTTTAATTTGTACACAATAGTATGCAAAAAATGTAAACTTGCGGAAAGGTCTAAAGAAGAATTTCAACAAATGATGGAGAAGGTTTCGCAATGAATTGTTTCTAGTTCCGATGTTACAAAAGCACTTAAAATAGTACTTGGCATGGTGTAGCATCTTATCCTAGCTATCTCTGTTGTATACGTTGAATGGGTTAACCTACTTATTGTTAGTGTTTGGCACTTGGTTCTATGAACATCCATACTTTACCGACAGCGATATATTGTTGTTTCTCTTTCTTCTGACAAATATGCTTACTGTAAGTCGCAAAGTGTCTGCTGAATGCCCTAAAGGTAAATGTATTCTGCTACTTTGGTCTCCTTGTTTTTAGTATTCTGGGTGTTCTTGAGTATTTATAGTCTAAATATAAGTGTTTATATAAGTATTATGAGTAGCTATTTGTGATGCGCCGTAACTAAGAGTTGGTACAAAGAGACTTAATGAACACTTTTAATGGTTGATTCAATGGGACCCACGTGTATGTTCGCTGGTAGTTTCCTCTGATTCTATTTGTGGCGCTGGTCAGGAATACCCAGTAGGCTAGTGGTGCAAACACTGGACTGTGTGTGTTGTGCCCTCTACTCAGAATCATTGTTAATTAGCGATAAGACGTTTGTCTGTCCGGCCCCACAGCAAAGAGGTCTGTCAGATACGAACACTGCGGTCGTCCGGCTTCTTAATGACATTATCTGCCCGATGAGGGCCAGAGATAAGGGGGGCGACGGGCAATGTGATTAGAAAGTTACTTGGAGGATCTTTTTGTTTTTTTTGTATTTTTAGGATTTAGCAACATGTTGCCAATGTGCCAATATTATTAAATTACTCCAACAGGACAAATTGGACTTTTGCAATATTAAAGGGGACATATTAACGAAAACAACACTTTAATGGGATTTGGGGTGTTGTTTTGGGTCTCTGGTGCTCCCACACGCATACAAACTTTGAGAAAAGTCTGTACATGATTTTGTGAGTGAGATATGCATTTCTGAGAGTACCCCGCCTACAGTTACCAAACAAGCGAGTCAGTTTCGGCGCCCCCTCCTAGGTAGGAAGGGGGCACACTTGAATATTACCTCCCACTTCCCCACTCCCCTCCAATCAGAGCATAGCTACGATTTTGTGGACCAACAGACGAGCAGCTCCGGGGGGAACTCGGCTGCAGCCCGGTAGCTCAGCTCCGGGAGTACTATCCCTTTCTCTGCCGGACTGCCGCCGAATTCCCCCCGCTGGAGCTGCCGCCGAAGCTTTGGCGGCAGTCCGGAGGAGGAGACATGGAGGAGAAAAGGATTGTACTCCCGGAGCTGAGCTGCCGGACTGCTGCCGAGCTATCCCTGCCGGCGGGTGTACTCCGGGAGCTGAACTGCCGCCGAAGCTGGCAGCTCAGCTCCCGGAGTACAATCCCTTTCTCCTCAATGTCGCGGTTCATGGACTTCAGAGAGTCAAGGCCCAGGTTCCTTTCTCCAAATTCTTCTCAACCATGGTCGAGATATCCCCCACTACGAGTCTTTACTTGTTGTGGAAGTACCAGAGACGTCAGACGCAGTCTTTATGATTCATAATATCATCAGAGGCGCACATAGATTTGGCCGTGATATTAGATATAATATTATATAAATACCCATATATAATATTATTATTATTATTATTATTATTATATTATATTATATAGATATAGAGCTCCAGGATTCCGCAAACGGCAACAATCCCTTCTCCTCCATGCTGTGGTTCAGTCTGACAGCTTATTGGTCAATGGGCAGCAGCTCATTTGCATTAAAGCTACAGACATCCGAAACAGCGCATTCTGAAGGGATTGAAACAGAGGGGAATAGCGGTAGGGGAGATTTTTTTTACTAAAAGCTATTTCCAGCAAACAGCTTAGAAAACATGTTGTCTGGAACGCAAATACTGTGTTTACTTTTGGGAAAACACCATAATATGTCTCCTTTAATAATATTGAGCTTAATTCTGACGAGCTTTATTAATTATAACGTTATATCATGTGTTGTCAACGTTGTCATATATATATATGATATATATCGTCTGTCTGTCTGTCTGTCTGTCTGTCTGTCTGTCTGTCTGTCTATCTTATGAGAACTATCTATCTTATGAGAACTATCAGTGATGCCGCATTAAACAAACATCATGCTGAAATAAGTAAACATCCTTTGTAACCCTGTGTGTTTCTTTGTGCCTGTGTGTGTTTCTTTGCGTATGCGTGTGTGTGCGTGTGCATGTGTGCGTGCGCATGTGTGTGTTTCTTTGTGTGTGCGTGTGCTTGTGCAGCCAGTAATGTCGAAATGCTGATGTCCGGCGGCGCCCGGGTTTACAGCTCTCTCATCGCCGCCATGGACGCCTTCCCGGACACTGAGGACCTACAGGAGGCCAGCTGCCGCCTCTTCAGGAGGTTAACATCAGGTACGGCCTAGGGGGTCAAAGGTCGTCCTGTTTGGAACAGTTCTACCGTGCACATTCTCAAGGTGTGATGTGATTGGCCGTTTCAAAATCGATCCTATAGTGATGTGTGGGCGTGTCTACCCATGCGAATAATGGATGGATCAGCTGGTCCAGTTCACACACATTCACACACCAACGGTGGTGTCAACCACGTAAGGCGACAGCCAGTTCGTCGGGAGCACTAAGTGTGAGGTGCCCTGCTCAGAGACAGTCAGCTAGAAGGAGCTGGGGATCAAACTAGCAACCTTCCGGTTAATCACCTCTACCTGCTCTGACCCTCCCCTGGCGTTGTACTTCTTTTGTGGGGAGAAAAAGCCAACAGTTGCATGAAGCACAAGCCCATGTTCCTCACTCAATTGTGAGTATTTTTCTCCCAAAAATGTTTTGCGCCGGGGAAGGGGGTACTCCGCTGTAATAATATCTTAGAGGGGGTAAACTGGTAGAAGACTTTAAGAAAAGTTCTAGAATGTGTTCAGTGACGAATGTGTTAGGTGGACTCCGAGTCACAGCGGTTATATGATCGCTGCCCTCTGAGAAAGCCTGGAAGGGTTTACAACGTGATCCCCGGCCAAACGTTAGCGATTGGTTATGGGAGATCCAGAGTGGCACTGGGCAGATCCAATAGTTTTAAACTTCAACAGACACCTGCCTTCAAGTGCGTTAACGTTAGTCAATTGAGTCGGCCAGACTCTCTGTGCAAATGAAATGAAGTACGAGAGTCTGGTAGGACCAGGCTAAGCAGAGCCCACACTCACCTCTTAATTCACCCATTCGCCCCTCTCACTGACCTCTCACTAACCTCTCCACCGGAGGCATGTTAGAGAACGCTTGTTGTTTTGGTCATCCAGTCTTGCCGGGGACAACGTCAACGCTGACCTGCATCTGTGATCACAGATCTTGGATTGTTTGCCTTAAGAGTGTCTTTATCAATCTATTATTATCATGCTGCATACTGATGTTAGTTTCTTTAAAAGTGTGTGTGTGTGTGTGTGTGTGTGTGTGTGTGTGTGTGTGCGCCCCTCCAGAGAGCTACTACAACATCCTGGTGCTGAACGGGGTCCAGAGGGCGGCGTTCCGGGCGTGTCGGACGTTTCCCGACAACGCCGAGCTGAATGCTGCCGCCCTGTCCTGCCTGGCCGACCTCAGTGAGACCTCACTCACTCACTCACCCACCCACCAAGTCACTCACTACCTCACTCACTCACTAACTCACCCAGTCAGCCAGTCACTCACTCACTCACTCACCCACCAAGTCACTCACTCACTCACTCACTCACTCACTCACTCACTCACTCACCCACTCACTCACTCACTCACTCACTCACTCACTACCTCAGTCACTCACACCCTCTCTCACTGTCTCAATCACTCACTCATTCACTCACTCACTAACTCACCCAGTCACTCACTCACTCACTCACTCACTACCTCAGTCACTCACTCACTCTCTACAATACTCACTGTCTCACTCACTCACACACTCGCTCACTCACAGAAAATGTATGTACAGTTGTTATAAGAAAACAGTTGGTATAATATACAATTTATGGAATATACAGTTGTTATAGTATGCAGTGAATCACCAGTGCCAGTACTGAGGGGGAGGGGGGGGTCGTGCAGGTCTGACAGGATATCCTGTCGGGGGAACTCATGACGTGATGTGAAGCCCAGATCAAAATAAACCACAAATCCGGACATTATGTCCTCGGTGATGAAAGCGGTGTGTACAACTCAGCGACAAACAAGGGGCGGTTGACATGTCTCAGTGTAATGGACGGTTAGAAAATAAACTAACGTAATAAAACCATTTATTACGTTAGTGAAATCAGATATGGTGCTTTCCAGCAAAGTGATCTGCAGCATGGGAAAGGAAGAAATCCAGCAATGGAACAACTTCACTGTGACCACTGACTTGTTTATGTCTTGAAGTGTTCACCTCCTCCTCCTCCTCTACCCTCCTCCTCCTCCTCCTCCCCTCAGCCAGCACCATCGTACAGAGCCAGGAGGTGGCTGCTCAGGGCCTGGAGGAGGGCGAGGAGGAGGAGAACCGGGGGAGGGAGGAGGTTGGGGATCTGGGTCTGGGCTGGATGGAGGTGTGCTGCTCCGCCCTGGATCTCCACCCTGCAGACCCCAACGTTCAGGTAAACGGACTGCATTTATACAGCACTATTCTAACCCGTGGCCACTCAAAGCACTATACAATATATGGCTTAACATTCTACTCATACCTGGGAAGGGAGGGAGGCAAACGCACACAAACACTCACTAAGGCGTCCATTCCTCTGGAGGTAGAGGGGGAATGGTAAAAGGACTGCATTTATGGAGCGCTTTCTAACCACCGGCCACTTTTGGTGGGTGATCTCTGGGCTCTGTGTACTCCATGTCTCGTCTGGTGATGATCGCTGGGTCTGTATATGTTCTCCATGCCTCGTGTGGGTGATCTCTGCGTCCGTATGTGTTCTCCTGCCTCGTCTGGTGGCTGATCTCTGGGTCCCAACAGGAGGCCGCCTGCAGGGCCGTCCACCGTCTACTGGTCCACGGCGCCGGTCTGGACTACTCCCTGGAGGAGAGAGAGGAGAGGTACCCCCAAACACCGCCTCTTCCCCGGGGCCCCGCCTCCCTATACACCCCCAACACCGCCTCTTCCCCGGGGCCCCGCCTCTCTGTACACCCTGTATGTAGTGGAACCTGAGAATAAACTCTCATGTGAGGGTGTTTGAGTGACTTTGTGTTAGAGTTACGTTTAGGCTTTAAACGGATGGCTTTTCAGATGACTGTCAAACAATCAAAGTATTCAATCAATAATTTTGTTGCGACAAAAATGGCAAACTCTCTCAAGTGCTGCCTGAGAAAAGAAAAGCGAACTAACCCACTTACTGCACTATACCTGGTCATGTGTCTCCAGGCCTGCGGTCCACAGACAGCTGATGGCGGCCATGTTGCTGCACTCATCCGCCCCGGGCGTGTTCGCCGCCGCCAGCGGAGCGCTGGCCTCGCTGCTCACCCATGACGGTGAGCCGCATTTTTCAAAACTTCTACCACCATCCCGTCCTTCTGCTCTGACCCCCGGACCTTCCCCTCTGGGTTTACTGAAGCATCCTCTTACCTCCTGTGAACTCCTCTTGGCTGTACTAACCATGTGCTCCCGGGCCGTGACCCCAGGTAAGATGCGCTCGGTGCTGCTGTCCAACGGCCTCCACGTGAACCTGGTGGACATGATGAAGAGGCACGCGGCGTCGGAGGAGATCTGCCTCAGCGCCTGCCGACTGCTGACCCTGCTCTTCCAGGGGAGGTGAACCACCCAGTCCTTCTTCTGAGACATTTACATTCAGGGCGTTTAGATATTTTGACTTACAATAAGTACATTTGTCTGACGAAGGAGAAACAACAATATACAATATACAGTAAGGATGTTCATAGAAACAAGTGCCAAGCACTGACTATTGCTAGGTTAACCCATTCCCCGAATAGAACAAAGACAGCTGGGATAAGAAGCTACACAATGCTAAGTACTGTTTTTAAGTGCCAGAACATACAACATACAATACGTGTGTAAGAGGGTTGTGGGGGTGTCCAGGTGAATTCTGACCGGTCCCAGAGGCCCGAGTGTCTTGATTGGCCCAAACCAGAACCTCTGGTCCTCCTCCCGGTGCAGGACGGCAAGCCTGGACGAGCTGAACATGGCCATGACCCAGATCCTGAAGACCATGAAGCTCCACAACTTCCAGCCCGAGGTCCAGCTGGAGGCCCTGCAGGCCAGCCTGGTGTTCCTCTGCCCAGGTACCCTGAGTCTGATCCCCAGGTACCCTGAGTCTGATCCCCAGGTACCCTGAGTCTGATCCCCAGGTACCCTGAGTCTGATCCCCAGGTACCCTGAGTCTGAGTCTGATCCCCAGGTACCCTGAGTCTGATCCCCAGGTACCCTGAGTCTGATCCCCAGGTACCCTGAGTCTGATCCCCAGGTACCCTGAGTCTGATCCCCAGGTACCCTGAGTCTGAGTCTGATCCCCAGGTACCCTGAGTCTGATCCCCAGGTACCCTGAGTCTGATCCCCTGGTACCCTGAGTCTGATCCCCAGGTACCCTGAGTCTGGGTCTGATCCCCTGGTACCCTGAGCCCAGGAGAGACCCTAGGGCATGGACAGGCTAGTGTTCGAGGTGATGAGGTTACTGGGTTTAGTCGCCTGGTAACTAAGCTGTCAACATTACACACAAAATATAATAATGTTTTAACAAAAGTATTTTTTCCAGCTGAAGTCCCTCTGTATGCATTTAATGATAGATTTGAGTTTGTGTGTGGTCTATCGCTTGCGTTTTGTTTGTGCTAGTCATTTTTCTATGAATTTTGCTTGTCCAGAAATGCATTTAAATGAGCTCCATCAAGAGAAAGAATTCTGGGCCTCTCTCATTTCTAAACCCTGCCTCTGGCCCTGGTCCCGACTGTGTGGTCTCATCCCACAGACTGCAGCCTGCGAGAGGACGGGGTCTCGGTGGGGGACCCCGACACCGTGGACCTGTCCCTGAGGGTCCTGAAGAACCAGTGCGTGCTGGAGGGCGCCCACGCCGTGTTCCTGGAGGCCCTGAACCGGGTAGGCCCCCTTCAGGTCCTCGGGCCTCGCCGCTCCTCGACCCCACCGCTGTGTTTGTGTTGAAGGACCCTGATTGGGTAGGAGGGGTCACGCCGCCATCGCTCAGAGAAAGCGATAGTCGATCATCAAACTCCATTACATTTACATTTAGGGCGTTTTTATCAGAAGCGACATGCAATATGTAAGTAATAAGTTTGTCAGCAGAAAGAGAAACAACAGCATATAAGGATGTTGTAGCATCCAATAATGTAACAACGGCCAATAACGTAATAACTGCCAATAACGTAATAATTTAAATGTAATAAAGCCAATAAAGTAATAAATTGCCAATAATGTAATAAAGTTGTTGAGGCAATAACATAGTAACTTTTTGCCAATAATGTAATAAATGAGGTATCACTTTTATTTTCAATTTTTGTCGAGAAACTGTCATAAATAGCCTTAATATTGCATCTTGCAACACATGCTTAAATATCTGGTCAATTTGGATTTATATGTAACTCTTAGGATTCTGTTATAGTACTCTGTTTATCCAACTCCGTGACCATGCAGACACTTCGACGGAGTCGTGAGCCTTTCGAAGTTCTGCGTTGCAATTTTCAGTATGGTATTGCAATTCACCGCTGTCAGCTATGGTCTCATTCCCACAGCCCCTAGCGTTCCAGCGGTGAATTGCAATACCATACTGAAAACTGCAACGCAGAACTTCGAAAGGCTCATAACTCCATTGAAGCGTCTGCGTAGTCACGGAGTTGGATAAACAGAGTACTATAACGGAACCCTAAGAGTTACATATAAATCCAAATTGACCAGATATTTAAGCATGTGTTGCAAGATGCAATATTAAGGCTAATTGTGACAGTTTCTCTACAGAAATTGAAAATAAAATAAAGTGATACCTCAGTTATTACATTATTGGCTCAGTTATTAAATTTTCAAAGGATCTTTTTAATACAAGGCCAATAACGTAATAACCAGCCAAATACGTTATTACATTATTGGCAAAAAGTTATTACGTTATCGGCTCAACAACTTTATTATATTATTGGCAATTTATTACGTTATTGGCTTTATTACATTTAAATAATTACGTTATTGGCAGTTATTACGTTATTGGCCATTATTACATTATTGGTTGCTACAGATGTTCATAGAACCAAGGGCCAAGCACTAACAATCACTAGGTTAACCCATTCCCCGTGTAGAACAAAGATAGCTAGAATAAGACGCTACACAATGCTAGGTACTATTTTTTTTTAAGTGCAAGGATGTACAACAAACAATAAGTGCGTTAGAGAATCACAACACTTCTCTGTCTTGGTGGCGGAACGAGCTCCCTGCCAACGTCAGGACTGCAGAGTCGCTCACCAGCTTCCGCAAAAGACTGAAGACTCACTTATTCATAGTTCACTTTGACTCTGCAATGCCTCCCCCCTTCACACACAGAGAAATACACTGAGGAAAACACACAGAAGAACACACACAGGGGGAGACACACACAGAGGAACACACACAGAGGAACGCACACAGAGTAACACTATCAGGTCATCAGAGTAAATTCAGATTGTCATCCAACTTAATAATGAAGATAACTTAACAACATTCCGAAGGGAAAGGCATCCCCGCACTGCAGCACCGGGCTCTGAAAAGCACCATTTGACTCGGATTAAAGCGATACGCTGAGATATCTGTCAATTATCGTTTCAATTTCTTACTCAGAATTAGACAAGATGTTAAAGTCTAACTTCATCAGTAGGGGAGTTCTCTGGGTTAGCATCGCTTACCATTAGTGCTTCTATTGATGTGTGTGTGTGTTTGTGTGTGCACACGTGCGTGTGTGTGTGTGTGTGCGTGCACTTTTGTGTGGGTGCACTTGTGTTTGTGTATGTGTGCGTGTCTCTATATATGTGTGTGTGTGCACTTGTATGCGCTTGTGCGTGGTTCTGTGTGTGTGTACGCATGTGCGTGCACTTGTGGTCGTGTGTAGTTCATCAGCAGTCCAGCCATCCAGACATGCGGTCTGAGGGTGTTGTCCGCACTAGCCGACTGCTCTGGTGCAGTGGACCTCCTCTGCCAGCAGGGGGCGATAGACACCGTGCTGCACACGCTCCAGATGTTCCCCAGGGATCGAGGTACAACAACTGTGGTTCAAACCTCCAGCGTCACATTCACATGAGGCTAAGACACCAAAGTCCGAGGGGATGCATGTTGAGTCCGGGTCGTAGACCTGGTCCTCAGAGGTCCAGCTGGGGGGTCTCACCCTGTGTTGTGGTCCTCAGAGGTCCAGCTGGGGGGTCTCAGCCTGTGTTGTGGTCCTCAGAGGTCCAGCTGGGGGGTCTCACCCTGTGTTGTGGTCCTCAGAGGTCCAGCTGGGGGGTATCACCCTGTGTTGTGGTCCTCAGGGGTCCAGCTGGGGGGTCTCACCCTGTGTTGTGGTCCTCAGAGGTCCAGCTGGGGGGTCTCACCCTGTGTTGTGGTCCTCAGAGGTCCAGCTGTGGGGTCTCACCCTGCTCCAGCACCTGGTCTCCAGGAAGAAGCTGTCCAGGGTGATGGTCCCGGTCCTGGCCTCCGTGGTGGTCTCGTCCCTGGGCCAGTACGTTGACGACCCCCCCCTGCTGCTCAAGGTCAGCTGGGGCTCCTCCCCCTCCCTCTCAGACACGCCCCATCAGGCCGGCTGAACACGCCCCTCTCAGCACTCTGTAGACCACAGCGCTGTTGAATACTGGATCCTGATTGGTCCGTGACACCACAGCCTTTAAGGGTTCTGAATCAGTGCTACAAACAAACAACACAACAGGTCACAACAAAGCAACACAATACAACTTTTACCCAGACGCAAAAACAATATGTTCAATTTACCACAGAGAAATATTAACATTCTAATTTGATAAAAAAAACACAAATATTATCAATAAAACTAAAGAAATAAATTAATTTAAGACTGACCTCGTCTCGCTGACCGCGATGAGGCAGCAGTGGCGGCCATGTTGGAGGCGGGTTTCCGTTTCCGCAGCATTCTATTGGCTCAGTGGTCCTGAACGCCCTCCTCCCTGCCCCCCCCACCCCCAGGGCTTCCTGGTGGCGTTGAGGATGATGGACGCCTGCTCCAACGCCGCCGCCGACCTGCAGCGGGAAGACTTCGACCGCCACGTCTTCAGACGAGTCCAGGAGGACACGCCCCCCCACCCCCCCTCCTTGGTGAGACCTTACTCCCCCCCCCCTCCCCCCGGGTGAGACTGGGCCCTAGGAACAGAGGAACTTTAATCACCCCAGGAGGGAGCTTGAGGGGAGACTCAGCGGCCATTACAGGAGCCGGAATCACCAATAATAATAAGGAAAGTATAAATAAGAATACGCGAATAATGACCACGAATACGCTCTTTCTCTGTCTCTCCCCATGTCTTGCTCTCTCCCTCCCCCCCCCCCCCCCCCGTAGCTGCGGCGATCTGCCTGTCTGTCCCTCCTCCGGCTGTGCTCTGACCCCGCCCTCCGCTCCGTCATGCTGGAGAAGGCGTGCGACGACGACAACGTGGCGATGGCCGAGTGCCTCGTCGTCATGGGCGCTGACGTCAACAGGAAGTCCGGAGCGGAGTCCCTCATCTACCAGGTCAGAGGTCATCGGGCGTCCGTCACCGGGCAGCGCTGAGCACCCTAGCAACCGCAACAGGGTTACCGTGGAAACCAACACAGGGATATCATGGGAATGGGATTATAAAAATACAATCTGTATAATATATGATATATTATCTATCTCCTGTCTGTCTGTCCATCTGTTATATATATTTAAATGTATAATATATATGATAAATTTATCCATCTATCAATCTGTCTGTCTGTCTTTCTATCTCCTATTTCTCTGTCTTACACTTTAAACTGTCTGTCTCCCATCTATCTCTTCCTATCTATCCTCCCTCCCTCCCCCCTTCCTCCCTCCCTCACCCCTCTCTCCCCCTCCCTCTCCTCCTTCCCTCCCCCCTTCCTCCCTCTCCTCCCTCCCTCTCCCCCCTCCCCCAAAATCTCCCTCTCCCCTTCCCCCCTCTCTCCCTCACTCCCTCACCCCTCCTCCCCCTCATCCTCTCGCCCTCTCTCCCCCTCTCCCCCTCTCTCCCTCCCTCCCTTCCCCCCTCCCAGGTGTGTGAGCGGGGCGGGCCCCTGGAGCTGGTGGAGCTCCTGCTTGGGGGGGGCGGGGCCCCGGAGCAGCAGCTCCGCAGGGCGCTGGGGGCCAGCGTGCGGCGGGGGGACGGCCCCGCCGTGGTCCTGCTGCTGGCCCGCCTCGGCCTGGACCCCCACACGGGCTGCCTCACCCTGGGGGGCCTCCGCCTGGGCCGTCTGGACCCCGCCTGGCTGGGGCCCCTGCTGGCGGAGCGCGGCAGGGGCCCCAGGGAGGGGGAGGGCCACGGTAAGGGAGCGGGTGTTTGTAGAGGAGTGAGGGAGGGAGGGAGGGGGGGAAAGAGGGAGGGGGGGGGGGGGGGGGTTAGGGTTAGGGTTAGGGTTAGGGGGGGGGGAGGATGATAGGGGGTGAGGGAGGGGGGCTGGGAGAGGGGAAGGGGAGTAAGGGAAGACATGGGAGAGGGAGAGAGGGTCGGGAGATAGGGAGGGAGGGGGGGGGATTGAGAGGGAGAGAGGGTCGGGAGATAGGGAGGGAGGGGGGGGGATTGAGAGGGAGAGGAGGAGAGGGGGAGAGAGGGGGGGAGGAAGGGGGAGAGGGGAGGGAGGGGAGAGGGGAGGGAGGCTCTGTGTAAAAGTGTCTGCTAAATGCCCTGATTGTGAATGTAAAGACTATCTCTGTAAATAACACGCTAAACAAGAGGAGGAGGAGCAGGAGAAGGAGAAGGATGATGATGGTGAGAGTGATGAAGTATCCCTCTGCGGTCCAGGTCCAGGGGACCGTCTGGCCCAGTACGTCCGGTCCCACCAGAGGCCAAGGAGCAGCGCCGGGTCCGGGGGCGTGGCCATCCCTGGGGGCGTGGCCGACCACTGTCTGACCCCGGGCGACATATCGGACGAGAGCGACGACTCCAACCTCAGCTTCCTATCGGCGGAGGACGGCCCCTTCCTGCCCGAGGGGCTGGAGAGCGACGGTGAGAGGGGGCGTGGCCACGACGAGATAGGGCGTGGTCACAGATTGAGAGGGCGTGGTCACGGTGAGAGAGGGTTTGGCCAAGTTACACTAGACAAAAAAAAAAACGATGTCTTCCGTAGACGGCTCGCCCCGCTGGATTGCTACGTCAGTGCTATGTCAGTGCTACGTCAGCACTACGTCAGCGCTACGTCAGCGCTACGTCAGCGCTACCTACTACAAGGTAGTTTACTACTACCTTGGTCTCGTCTAACTGATGTCTTTCCTCTCGCAGGCAGTGATTCGCTTCCGGGAGCTCCCTCCCCAAAGGCCCTCCACCAATCGGCTGAGGAGCTGAACGGGGGGGTCCTGAGGATGGGCCTGGCGCGTCCCCGGTGTGCCAGCGAGGAGGTGAGGCCGAGCTTCACCTCGTCTCACCTCCAGTCAATAAGTTCTGCCACATTTTGGTCAAACTTCATTGGCTTCTTCTCAAGCATGTGTTACTTATCGGCCAATCAAATTGGTTGACTAATTTGAGTTAATTGGTAGGCCAATTGGAGTTAATTGGTCGTCCAATTGGATTCAATTAGTCAAGTGGATTCTTATTTACCTATTTCGTAAGAAGGACATTGAAACACAAACTTGAAGAGACAGTGTCCTGTGATTGTATTGACTTTCAGTGTTATAATGAAACAAACTAAATATCCAACAGGCTCATTCCAGCTCTGTCTTTATCCCTATTGGCTCAATGTTCTAGTCAGGTGACTCATAATAATAACTTGTAGTCCATAACTCAAATGCTGTGGTTGGCGGCCCTGCCTGTCCTGGGGCGTCTCTAACACACGGTGGCGCTGTGCTCCCCAGACTGCAGGACGCCAGGACCCACGACACAAACACCGGAGCGGGAGCTTCCCCAGAGGTACGACAACTCCTCAGTCTGATCCCAGGGCTGCGACTGGCTGATCCTGGGTCGGTGGGGTCAGATAACATACAGATGTGTGCCTCGTGTGGTTAGACAGGTCCTGTACAGATGTGTACCTGTATGGTGAGACCGGTCCCAGATGTGGAGTCCTCTGTGATCTTCTCCCAGTGACTCAAAGTTGTGTCCTCCCCCCCCCCCCAGGGATCCACTGCCCAGGGATCCACTCTCCAGGGATCCACTCCCCCCTGCTGGGCTCCGGGGGAGAGCGGTCTCCCCCCCTGACAGTGGACCGGGTCCGGGACCTGGACCTGTCGGGGAACGAGCTGGACTCCGTGAGCTGTCTGGCGGACCCGGGCACGGTCCTGCCTCACCTGGAGCACCTGATCCGTCTAGACCTCAGCCACAACTGCCTGCTGGACTTCCCCACGGAGCTGTGTCCGGTACGGAGCAGACCTCAGGCAGAAACTATTATTTAATATAATATTGATTTGTTTTAATTCTTGTACTTTTGTAGATTTTGTACATTGTTTTCAAGTTTTTATGGCGTGTGTCCGTGTGTGTGTGCCCCTGTGTGTCTATGTGCCCGTGGTGTGTGTGTGTGTGTGTGCGATCATGTGTGTGTATGTGTGTGTGCCCGTGTGTGTGTGTGCCCGTTTGTGTGTGTGTGTGTGTATGTGTGTGTGTGTGTGTGTGTGCGATCATGTGTGTGTTTGTGTGTGCCCGTGTGTGTGTGTGTGTGTGCGATCGTGTGTGCGTGTGTGTGTGTGCGATCGTGTGTGTGTGTGTGTGCCCGTGTGTGTGTGTGTGTGTGTGTCCCAGAGCCTGAGCAGCCTGACCCGTCTGGACCTCCAGGGGAACCGGCTGAGCTGGCTGCCCCCGGCCCTGCTGGCCCTGCCCTCCCTGGGCACGCTCAACCTCTCCCGCAACGCCCTGCTCGGCCCTCTGCTGCCCCCTGACCCCGACAGCGTCTGCTGCCCGTCGCTACGGCAACTGAACCTGTCCTTCAACCGGCTCGGCGCCGTGCCCCCCGCCCTGGGCCGGGTCGCCCCCCTGCTGACAGAGCTGCTGCTGGAGGGGTGGGTGGAGCCGTCAATCAAACTCTTCACGTAGCGCAGCTCTTTATGTGCTTTATTAATATAGAGACGATACATTTCCAATTACATTTAGAGGCATAGAATACATTTACATTCAGGGCGTTTAGCCCTGAATGTAATGGGTTAACCCATTGCCCGTACACAACAGAGATAGCTAGGATAAGACACGCTACACAAGGCTTAGTTCTGTTTTTAAGTACCAGGACGTGACACATACAATGCATACAATACAATACAGAGGCCCTTAATAATTCATGATGATGATGATGATGATGATGACAAATCACGTTGTTTTTTTGTATTTTACCTATGAAAGGTTTTGTTCATTGTGGCGTAAAGAGGGGAACCATTCTTTACATCTGCTCATGTCATCTAGTGCAGTGATTCTCAACTGGTTGGTCGCATTTGAGAAGGTCACAAACTGCTGGTGTGTTCTTGTCTCACTGTGACCTGATCTCCTCGGTAACCCGGGGATGTGTTCCTCCTCAGTAATGAGATCCGTGTTCTGGGAGCTCCGCTGGGTCTTCAGGAGCTCAGGCTGCTGGACCTGGGTAGGAACATCATAGAAGACATCTCCTCAGACTTCCTGATCGGCTGTCCCAAGCTGGAGACCTTCAACGCCTCCATGAACAGGCTGGGTGAGTAAATCCAGTCGGGGTCATATGGTTAGAAAGGACCTTTAAATACCTCCTCTGTCTTGTACAGTTTAAGTACCTACCTTGTGTACTGTACCTTTAAATACCACCCCTCTGTACTGTACCTTTAAATACCTCCCATGTTTACTGTACCTTTACTGCACTGTACTCGTCTGTACTGTGATGGGATTTTTCGACTCTGATTTTAAGGTTCAATCTGCCAGCTGCCTGCCAGACTTACGACTTTGAAACTGTCTGACAACCGCTTCAGAGACGTCCCTGAGGTGGTGCTCCGACTCCCCAAGTGAGCTAACAACATATTTTCTTCTGTATTAAAATTATAATTAATATATATATATATTTTTTTTTTTTCTATTTTTAACTCAAACTGAATCCTGATTGGCATACGCTGGAGGAGAACGTTCTCACTGGCCTATATTGGTGGAGAACGTTCAGCCGTCTTTATGTCTCGATGTCCTCGTCTCTGTAGCCTGCGGTCGCTGGACCTCAGGAGCAACGACATCGCGGTCCTGCCGGGCCCGCGGGACTGGGCCTCGGTCAACCTCCGAGAGCTGATCCTGGGTCAGAACCGTATCGCCGCTCTGGACCTGAGCGGACCGGTCTACAAGTGGTCCCGCCTGGAGAAGCTGCACCTGGGGAACAACAAGCTGACGGAGGTAAACGCTCCCTGACGAACACTAATCTAACCCTAACTACCGCCAGCAGGAACCTCGTCACGTGTTGTGGATCTCGTGTGTTGAGGTCGTGGTTCTCTTGCTCTAACCCGCTCTACCTCCCCCTGAGCCACAGGCCCCACCCGGCCGTCTGATCTTCAAACTGTAAATGTGGCCGACATTCCCCTGAAAGACACAAAGGCCCTGAATTAAGCCAGAAGCCTTCTCCTGTTCCCCTGTTCCTCCTCCAGGTTCCCCCTCAGATCGGAGTCCTGGAGGAGCTCACCTCCCTGGACCTGAGCCACAACGCCTCCCTGCGCTCCTTCCCCGATGAGATGGGCCGCCTGGGCCGGCTCTGGGACCTGCCCCTGGAGGGGCTGCGGCTGCAGCTGGACCTCAAGCTCATCGGCAGCAAGACCAAGGACATCGTCAGGTCTGTCAGCGGGGGGGGTGTGACTCCTGTTGTTTTCGTTTGTACAAAGGACATCATGGTTCAACGTTTAAAGGAAATGTTTGTGGTTCTCGATGTCTGTAGGAGTCCGCCCTATTTCTTTGTGTTTCTTTCACCCCTCTGGTGACGTTCAGATCGGGTTCCCTACCTCAGGGAGGTTGGAGGTAGGTGGTAGGAGGTACCTCAGTGGGGTGTAGGGATGGTCCTGGACTAGGGCTCTCCGCTTTAAGGCTCCTGTTTCCCAGCAGGTCCCTTCAGCCTAACTGAGGTGCCTCCTGCCTCCCTAATACCTTAGTAAAGTTGCAGGCTACTACCCCCCTGAGGTACCCCCCACCTCACTGAGGGTGTAGGGATGGTCCTGGTCCTCTCTGAGGTACCCCCTACCTCACTGAGGGTGTAGGGACGGTCCTGGTCCTCTCTGAGGTACCCCTACCTCACTGAGGGTGTAGGGACGGTCCTGGTCCTCTCTGAGGTACCCCCTACCTCACTGAGGTGTAGGGACGGTCCTGGTCCTCTCTGAGGTACCCCCTACTTCACTGAGGGTATACGGACGGTCCTGGTCCTCTCTGAGGTACCCCCTACCTCACTGAGGGTGTAGGGACGGTCCTGGTCCTCTCTGAGGTACCCCCTACCTCACTGAGGTGTAGGGACGGTCCTGGTCCTCTCTGAGGTAACCCCTACCTCACTGAGGTGTAGAGACGGTCCTGGTCCTCTCTGAGGTACCCCCTACCTCACTTAGGGTGTAGGGACGGTCCTGGTCCTCTCTGAGGTACCCCCTACCTCACTGAGGGTGTAGGGACGGTCCTGGTCCTCTCTGAGGTACCCCCTACCTCACTGAGGTGTAGGGACGGTCCTGGTCCTCTCTGAGGTACCCCCTACCTCACTGAGGTGTAGGGACGGTCCTGGTCCTGGGCTCTCCGCCTCAACATTCCCGTTCTCCCCACAGATTCCTGCAGCAGCGGCTGAAGAAGGCGGTGCCGTACTACCGCATGAAGCTCATCGTGGTGGGAAACCCCGGGAGTGGGAAGACCACCCTGATCCAGCAGCTGATGAAGGCCAAGCGACCGCAGAAGACCCCCCGCTCCTGGTCCAGCACCGCCGGCCTCCAGGTCCTGGACTGGACTCTACGGGAGCGGGACCAGAAGAGCATGGTGCTCAACGTGTGGGACTTCTCAGGTATGGGGGGGAGGCGTGGAGAACCCCTACAGTACTCGTTCATTACGGGATGCTGTCCCGTAGTCCCGAGTCTTTACGTTGACCTTGTTAATATTGAGGGAACAGGTACGCTGTACATAAGGTCACCTCCTTAAAAGTCATTAAAAAAAAGAGATACATAGATAATACTCCATTGAGATATTTTTCAATGTTTTTTTACAAACAGTGGTGTATTCACGTGTACTCCTGGCATCCTCATGCATCAGCTGCAGAAACCTTCAACAAATCTTCGATTGGCACAATAAAGATAGCGGTTAAATACCTATCATGTGTACTGTATCTTTAAATACCTCCTATCTGTCCTGTACCTTTAAATGCCTTCCGTCTGTCCTGTACCTTTAAAGGCCTCCTCTCTCTTTATTGGTCGCTATGTGGCTGCAGGTGGAGAGGAGTTCAGCGGCTCCCATCCCCACTTCCTGACCCCCAGGGCCGTATACCTGGTGGTGTACGACCTCAGCAAGGGACCCAGCCAGGTGGTGGCCCTAAAACCCTGGCTCTTCACCATCAAGGTGACACTCACTCACTCACACACTACCTCACTCACTCACTCATTCACTCACTCACTCACTCACTGACTACCTCAGTCCCTACCTCACTCACTCATTCAGTCACGTGCACACACTAACCATCACTCACTCACCATCATCACTCACTCACTCACTCAACATTACTTACTCACTTTCTCACTCACTTACTCGCTCTCTCCACACTCACCCACAATCATTGTTACTAATTACTCACCATCACCCAGTCAGTGCCAGCGTCCAGTCCTGACGTTGTCTCTGCCCCCGGTCTCCAGGAGGTGGCACCACTGTCCCCGGTGCTGCTGGTGGGGACGCACGCCGACACCAGCGAGGACAGCGCCGTGCAGGCCTGCCTGGCCGCCGTCCGCCAGGAGCTGCTGAGCCACCAGGGCTTCCCCGTCATCAGAGACTACCACGCCGTGGGGGCCGGCGAGGACCCCGACGCCCTGGCCCGGCTCCGCAAGTCCATCGCCCGAGAGGCCGCCGGGTTCAAGGTGGGCAGCGCCGCTAAAGAGCGAACGGGGAGATGAGGCTACAGAGCGAACAGGGGAGCTGAGCCTTAAGAACCGAAAGAACCTAAAGCTAAACGCTAAGGAGTGAACCGCAAACCGCTAAAGCGATAAAAACAGAAAACAATAAAACGACAAACAACAAAACCAAAACCATATTTTTATTGTGTTTCCAAAAAAAACAAAATGTCGCCCTAATCTCCCCTCTGGGCATGGGAGAAGTGTACGGTGCTAGATGCTAAAGCACTAAATACTAAATGGCTAACCTCTGCCCACCCTGCTGCCAGGTGCTGGGCCAGCCGGTGATGGGCCAGCTGGTACCTGAGAGCTACGTGGAGCTGCAGCGTCTGGTGCTGCAGGAGAGGGCCCGGGCCACGCCCGACTTCCCCGTGCTGCGTCACGCCGACCTCCTGCTGCTCCTGCAGGAGAGCCAGCTGCAGCTGGAGGAGGCGGAGCTTCCCCACGCCGTCCACTTCCTCGGCGAGGCCGGTGAGCCCGGGCAAACTTTATCGATTCTCGGCGATTTACACACACGACACGACACAGCGAGCGGAACCAATGAAGTCACCATGGCGATGATGACACCATGGCCATGATGAAGTCATTGATAAAATGGTATGGTATGTTTTAATGGCTAAACGTACCACAATAACCAATGCATTTCTTTGTGTCTCTGTCTGTTAGGGGTGCTGCTGCACTTCGAGGATCCAGTGCTGCAGCTCCGGGGGCTGTACTTCATCGACCCCCAGTGGCTCTGCAACATCATCTCCCAGGTGAGGCTCACCCTCTACGGAACAGCAGATACATACTCACTCACTCACTCTCACGCTCACTTACTCACTCTCTAACTCACTCACTCACTCACTCACTTACTCTCACACTCACTCACTCTCTCACACTCACTCACTCACTCACTCCCACACTCACTCACTCACTCACTCACTCACTTACTCTCACTCACTCACTCACTCACTCACTCTCTCACACTCACTCACTCACTCACTTACTCTCACACTCACTCACTCTCTCACACATACTCTTACACTCACTTACTCTTACACTCACTCACTCACTCTCACACTCACTCACTCACTCAGACCCTCAGTCACTCTTACACTCACTCACTCTATCACTCACTCACTCACTCACTCAGACCCTCAGTCACTCTTACACTCACTCACTCTCACACTCACTCACTCACTCAGACCCTCAGTCAATCTTACATTCACTCACTCTTACACTCACACACTCCCACTCCCCTCCCACCCTGATGACTCCCCCTTGCCGTCCCCAGAAGCTGCCCCTGCGCAGCGTGGGCGTGTGGGAGCACCCTAAGGGCGTCCTGCAGCGCCCCCTGGTGGAGAGGCTGCTGCTGCAGGGCAGCTGCTTCCCCCGCACCCACCTGGCCCCGCTCTTCAGACTGCTGGTCCGCTTCCAGATCGCCCTGCCCTGCGGAGACGACCAGCTCCTGGTGCCCTGCAGGTGGGGCCCCTGTCCTCCTCTCATGTCCTAGGACTCTCACAAGCACACTTTAAAGAACGCCACTTAGCTTTGAGTTCTGCCCCCCCCCCCCCCCCCCCAGCCTGTCGGAGGACCGGCCCGCCATCGAGCTGCCCCACTGCGAGCACTCGGAGGTGATTGTTCGGCTCTACGAGATGCCCTACTTCCCCCTGGGCTTCTGGCCGCGGCAGATCAACCGTCTGCTGGAGGTCTCGTCCCAGCTGCTCGGTGGCACAGGTACGAACCCACCGTAACCCCACACTGCCTGTCCGTCTGTCTGTCTGTCTGTGTGCTCTTTCGTGTATGTGTCTATGTGTGTGTGTGCGCGGTCATGCATGTGTGTGTGGGTGTGTGTGTGTGTGTGTGCGCTCATGTATGTATTTGTGTGCGTGCTCGTGTGTGTGTGCGCGCTCATATATGCGTTCCGTGTGTGTCTGTGTGAATTCATGTTTGTATGTGTGTGTGTGTGTGTGTACGTGTGTGTGTGTTCCAGATAAAGCTATGCGTGCTAACAGGATCTACTGGCGTCGCGGCGTGTACCTGAGCTGGTCTCCAGACGCCTACTGCCTGGTGGAGGCCGCCTCCCTGGACGACAGCCCCTCCAGCTTCATGAAGATCACCGTGCCCTGCTCACAGAGAGGTGCACGCACTCACACACACTCTCAGCGCTCTGCACAGCCATGACACCTCCGTACCCCCAAGGTCTGGGTTCAGCAGACTGAAGGGTCAAAGAATATGATCAGGATTACAGTAGGACTACAAGCTAATGTAGGGAACTGAGACATGAGGTCACAAAGTATTTAAAATGGGGTCACGTTCCGAACATAACAATCATCCTCCTGCCTCTTCCTCACTCTCTTCCTCCTCCCTCTCCCCCTCCATCTCCACCTCCCTCTACCTCCCCCTCCCTCTCCTCCACCTCCCTCTCCTCCTCTCCTCCTCCTCCTCCTCCTCCCCCAGGTCGGGTGCTCCTGGGCCAGGTGGTGGACCACGTGGACTCCCTGCTCGAGGAGTGGTTCCCGGGTCTCATGAACATGGACATCCACGGCAGCGGGGAGGCTCTGCTGAAGAAGTGGGCTTTCTACAGCTTCAGGGACGGGGAGGAGAGGGTGAAGGTCCTGCTGGAGGACCTGCTCACACTCTACAACAACGGTCAGCCCCCCCCCTCTATCTCTCTCTGTGTCTCTGGTGGAACCCGTCTGTGTGGGGGCGGCATGTGGCTCAGGAGGTAGAGGGGGTCGGCTGGTAACCAGAAGGTTGCTAATTCGATCCCCGTCTCCTCCTAGCCGAGTGTCGAGGTGTCCCTGAGCAAGGCACCTCACCCTAACTGCTCCCGACGAGCTGGCTGTCGCCCTGCGTGGCTGACATCGCCGTTGGTGTGTGAATGTTTGGATGATTGGGTGAATGTTGGGAAATATTGTAAAGCGCTTTGAGTGGCCACTGGTTAGAAAAGGGCTTCCCATGTGTGTGGCTGTGGCTCAGCAGCCCAACACAAATAATCCAGTTAAGGGACCAGTTAAGGGCCAGGGGGCAGTTGGTCCCTTAACTGGATTTTTCCTCCTCTCTGAAGGCACATAATGTAACTGCTCCAGCCGCCGTTCCATCCGTCTCCTCTGCCCCGAACTGATTCAGTTAAGCCTCGTTGGCCCCGGGCGGTTCCTGACAGCGTCGACTTAATACTGTTATAGGAATGGACGGTTGAAATGAATGTGTTAATATCGGACCGTTGTAATATTAGAATGTAATCCTGTCCTTAATGTATTGTAAGGTCTAGGGTCTGGCGTGTGTTGCCATGTGTAAAGGCTCATATCGAATGACATCGAGATGTGGTGCAGGGAAAGCTGCCCAGTGGCCCCTCTAACCCCCGTCTGAATACACTGTGGGGGTTTCACAATGCTCACTGCTTAGCCCTAGGCTAGCGTTAGCACCAGGCTAGCGTTAGCACCAGGCTAGCGTAAGCCCCAGGCTAGTGTTAGACCCAGGCTAGCGTTAGCCCCAGGTTAGCGTTTGTCCCAGGCTAGCGTTAGCCCCAGGTTGGCGTTAGAACCAGGCTAGCGTTAGCGCCAGGCTAGAGTTAGCCCCAGGCTACGATAGTCCACAGCTTACTTGCTCATGTTCACATACAGGCTCCATGTTTAATAAACATCCTCCTAAGTATCCATCCTTTCCGTTGCCTTGATGATGCCGTCTCTCCCCCGCTGAGGCAGACTTCCTGCTGGTGGACCCCGAGGACCCCCGCTGCACCCTGCCCGTCTCCCAGGTGGCCCCGGACCTGGTCCTGAGCGACCAGCCCGCTTGGACCCTGCTGGACCACGAGGCTCTGGAGGTGGACCTCTCCAAGGACAACCTGCTAGGTGGGGGCAGTCCCACGATTGCTTGAGCATGTCTGGGTGGACGATGCGGTTAGCGCCGGGCTCTAACACAGGAAGAGCTTCCACAAACGTCCAGAGAAAGAGAAACACAGATGACAAACAGTCATTCTTATGTTTGTTTTTATGTTATCAATCAAACGATTGCCTATTGGGGTGGGCTTAGCTCAGGAGGTGGAGCAGGGTGACTTGTGACCGGAGGGTTGACAGTTCGATCCCTGTCTCGAGGTGTCCTTGGCTGTTCCTGGCTGTTGCCTTGCATGATCTGTGAATGTGTGCATGTGTGTCTAAACTCTTGTAAGTCGCTTTTGGGTGAAAGCGTCTGCCAAGTGCCCTAAGAGTAATTGACTAGTGTGTTGCCATAGCGGTAGACCCTAGGTGTTCTGTCGTAGGGCCTCGTCCCCTGGTTCAATGTACCGTTGTGTCTCCCACCTGCTGCTGGTGGTTGGGTTCGTGCCCTTTACCTTTACATTCAGGACATTTAGCAGACACTTTGATCCAAAGCGACTTACACTAGTCTGAAGAAATAGAAACAACAATATATCGCTATCGGTACAATAAGGATGTTCATAGAACAAAGTGCCAAGCACTAACAATCAGTAGGTTAACCCATTCCCCGTATATACAAAGATAGCTAGGATAGGAAGCTACACAAGTACTATTTTTAAGTGCCAGGACAAACAAAATACAATAAGTGCGTAAGTGAGGGGTTGTGGGACCATGTCTCTAGTCCCCCTCAATCTTTTCACCCCGGGGGGTCTCGTGTGTGTGCAGGCAACGGGGGCTTCGGGACGGTGTACCGCGGGGTCTACAAGAACGAGGAGGTGGCCGTGAAGATGTTCAACAAGCACGCCTCTGAGCTGTACATCCACCGGCTGCTCAGACAGGTAGGACCGGCTCAGGTCAAAGGTTGGGCGGTCTCTGAGCGCAACGAGGGTAAGCCCTGGTCCGTCTGCCCCTCCTGCCATAACCCTGGTCCATCCCTCTGCCCCCCCTCTAGGAGCTGGTGGTGCTGGGGCGCCTCCAACACCCAAGCCTGGTGGGGCTGCTGGCGGCTGGGGTGTCCCCCAGGGTCCTGGTCATGGAGCTGGCTCCGCGGGGGTCCCTCGACTCCCTGTTTGAGCACCTGAACCAGAAGCTGCAGCACCGGATCGCCCTGCAGGTGGCTGACGGACTGAGGTACGCCTGGCTCTCCTGGCTCTCCTGGCTCTCCTGGGTCTCCTGGCTCTCCTGGGTCTCCTGGCTCTCCTGGCTCTCCCCACGTCTGGAACCCAGCAGTCCTACTGTGTTACAGCAGAACCTCTGGCCCAGCAGTCCTACTGTTACAGCAGAACCTCTGGCCCTGCAGTCCTGTGTTACAGCAGAACCTCTGGCCCAGCAGTCCTACTGTGTTACAGCAGTACTCTAAAACATTTATCATTATGACGCCATTACACAACGACGGTACTAGATAAAAGAAAATTAGAAACATTTCGCTGCTAGCCGTTACCATGCCATGGGGATATCACATCCCTTTACATGCCTTCCTACAACTCTCTCGCCCAAGACATTTATATAGATTTTTATTCTCATAGTATTTGTTTTCTAGCTGAAACAGGTGGCTGACTGATCAGTTCAACAATGATAAGCGATGGATATTTGCAATGCACGCTCGTGTTCTGACGTGCGGTCCAATGCCTCCTCAGGTACCTCCACTCGGCCATGGTCATCTACCGGGACCTGAAGCCGCACAACGTCCTGATCTTCAACCTCAAGAGCAACTCGGACATCATCGCCAAGATCACAGACTACGGCATCGCCCAGTACTGCTGCAGCATGGGCGTCCGCAGCACCGAGGGGACCCCAGGTGTTATGCTACGTCAGGCTACGCTACACTACATCCTGATAGGCTGCATCGTGCCAGGCTACATACTTCTACACCACATCCTGCTAGGCTGCATCTTGCTAGGCTTCATGTGCTAAGCTACGTCCTGTAACGCTACATCATGGCAGGCTGTTTCATGCAAGGCCACATCGTGCCAGGCTACATCGTGCTAGGCTACATCGTACCATTAGACGTGTTGTTAATGGAGTGTTCTCGAATCACATTTATTACATATTTGATTTGATTGAGGAAACCTCTAGACGTAAAAACACCCCACCTTGGCTGACTACTCGTCTTCCTAACCCAGGGTTCCGGGCCCCTGAGGTGGCGCGGGGCAACGTGGTGTACAACCAGCAGACGGATGTCTTCTCCTTCGGCCTCTTCCTGTACGACCTGCTGACCTGCGGCCAGCGCATCTCCGACGGCGTGAAGTTCCCCAGCGAGTTTGACGAGATCGTGGTGCAGGGGAAGCTGCCAGGTAGCGCCTCTGACCCCTGTCTGAATACACTGTGGGCCCACTGCCTAGCCCTAGGCAAGCGTTAGCCCATGGCTAGCATTAGCTCTTGACTAGCGTAAGCCCTAGGCTAGTGTTGGCCCTATGCTAGCGTTAGCCCCAGGCTAGCGTTAGAATGAGGCTAGCGTCTAGTGCCCCAATCTAGTGTTAAAATTAGGCTGGTATAAACTGTGAAAAGCGAGGGTCGCATTTCCCCAGATGCTACCATTTAGCCGTTTACCTTTGCATACACACATAGCACCACACTACAAACAACCACACACCACAGTTTAATACACTCCATTTATTTACAACATGGTAGATAAATCACACATACATTTGTTTGTCAACTACCCTTCTTCCTGTCCGTCCGGCAAACTGGTCCATGGGGAACGCGTGCCGCATGGGAACCAGGGCTTTATTTTCTGTTCCGGGACAGTTCATTTGGTTTGCTAATGGCGGGGGTGGTGAGGTAGCGTTTGTACTTCTGAGTGTCGTTATGGTTGGTGTGATTTATTTATCAAAGACTGTGTGTGTGTGCGTGTGTGTGTGTGTGTGTATATTTGTATGCATCGTTTGATGAACATATAGTGTTGGGGCTATTATTCTGTGGTGTTTGATTGATCATGTTATATTGATGTGTCACCTATCCCAGTGGTTTCTCCTAATCGGCCCTGATTGGTAGGCCTATTTAATGGAGAGACATGGTGAGGGAAAGAGGTCGGGCATTTGATATGCAACAGCTTGCCGAGAGGCTGTATTCTTTTGTGTGACTTTTTATACTTATACCTTGCAACCTTCAACTCTCTGAGCCGACTCCTGCTTTTGACCAACTGACTCCTTGGTTGTGTCCTGTCCCACATGTGAGTTGGGGGTTCAATACCTCTGTCTCACATAAGCCCTATGCTAGCGTTAGCCCTTGGCTAGCTTAGCCCAAGGCTACAGCTTACTTGCTCATCACACAGTTCACACACAGGGTCGATTTTTACACTTGGGCTAACTTAAGTGTGAAAGCCCTTAATGTCAGCATAAGATGACCCAACAACACGCAATTTTTTCATACTAGTGTGTCCAGTTCAATGTGAGAGCTAACGACCCAAATAGGATTTATATTCAGAGATACTTGCTAGCTATGGTGCTAATGTAGCCGGTTAAGAGTCAGAGATACTTGCTAGCTAGGTTGCTATAGTTCAGTGTCTAGTTCTAGTTCTAGTCAGGGCTAACCGCCTACAGGGTGCTGGGGGTCTGACAGGGTGCTGAGGGTCTGACGGTCTCTGTTCCTCCCCCCCAGACCCGACCCAGCACTACGGCGCCCCCCCCTGGCCCGCCCTGCAGGCGCTGATGAAGCAGTGCCTGGAGGAGGGGCCCCAGGACCGGCCCACGTCGGACCAGGTCAGAGGACGGCTTCGGCCTCAACTCATTTACATTTGCATTCAGGGCATTTAGCAGACGCTTTTAACCAAAGAGACTTACAATAAGTATATATGTCATAGAAAGAGAAACAACAATATATCTCTGTCGGTACAGTAAGGATGTTCATAGAACCAAGTGCCAAGCCCTAACAATCACTAGGTTAACCCGTTCCGCGCATTTAACAAAGATAGCTAGGATAAGACGCTACACGATGCTAACTACTGTTTTAAAGTGCAAGGACGTACATTAAGTGCCAGTCTTAGTCTAAAGTTATAGCATCGCCCCCAAAAGGGCAAAATAGTGCAACTGGCGCATATCATTTGTGTTTCACTATGAAATCACAACACATCAAAGGGCTTCGCAGGCCACATTATAGGACCCCCCCCATCCAGCTATAAGCCCTCTCAAGGTCGAGGGATAATCTCTCTAAAGGACCAGGGAACTAATTTTAAGAATGCTGTCACGAAATGATCCCATGTGACTACTATTACGCACACTTCCTGCTACTTACTGTGTGTTTGTGTTTGTGTGCTCACTCATGTATGTGTTTGTGTGTGTGTGTGTGTCCAGCTGTTTGACAGGCTGAACTCGGGGGAGATGCTGGGTCTGCTGAAGGAGGTGGTGACTCCAGGGGCGGCCGAGTGCCTGGTTGTGGACCCGGGGGGGCCGGGCGGAGGTCCGGACCCCGGCCCCAGGGCCTATCTGGGAGGGGGCAGCAGCACCAAGAGAATAGGCTCCCTGACCACCATCCACCTGAACACCCAGACCACCTCGACACAGGTAGACCCCCACACAGGTAGACCCCCACACAGGTAGACCGCCTCCACACAGGTTGACCCCCACAGATGTAATGTTATAAATCCTCCCGCCCCTCAAAGGTGATTGACAGCAGCCCTGTCCTATGCCTGGTGAGCGTCCGGCCTCCAGGTGAGCTCTGTGATTGGCTGGTGGCGGGCACACAGGCGGGCTCTCTGGTGGTGATCAGCGGGCGAGACGCAAGGACGCGACACAACCTGCAGGGGGTCTCCGACGCCGTCACCTCGCTGTTCTTCCACACACACCCACCACGCACGTGAGTACAGGCAGGCACACACACACACACACACACACACACACACACACACACACACACACACACACACACACACACACACACACACACACACACACACACACACACACACCCCCCAGCCCGGTGTATGTTGACATGTCTTTACCTCCTGTGCTCCTCAGCCAGAGGAGGAGCTACCTGTTGGTGGGCTCAGCCGACGGGACCCTCAGTGTTTATGAAGATTCAGCGCTCACAGTAAGGAGGATGTTACTGTTACTGCTGGGCTTCACTACACTAGCTCATCACCGAGCTGTGCTTATTGTTGTATCTAAGTGGTGGGGCCGACTAGCCTACCAGCTCTGTGTAACCCCCCCCCCCTCCTCTTAGCAGGCCAACGGCCAGCCAGTCAAGATCCTCCGTGTGGGCAGCGTGGACACGCCCCTGGTCTGTCTGGGCCAATCGGCGCACTCGCTGGACTGCAGCTCGGTGTGGGCGGGTTGCGGGAGCCGAGTGATCTCGTTCTCGGCGGACTACGAGGTCGCCCGAACCCTGGACACCAGACCCCCCCTGGAGTGAGTGACGCCGGGGGCAGGGGTCAGGGGACACGCCCCCAAACACTGGGAGGCAGAATCCAGCAATTAATTAATTATTCAATTGGGATTCAGGCCGGTTTCCTGGCTGGCCTTGACCGTGTGTGTGTGTGTGTGTGTGTGTGTGTGTGTGTGTGTGTGTCCCTGCAGGCAGCAGCGGCCCTCCAGCTGTGTGTACCGCCTGGCGGTGGATAACCACGTGTACGTGAGCTCGGCCCGCGGCCACACGCTGACCGTCTGGGACAGGAGGAGCCAGCGGCTGCTGGACTCCATCGACGTAGCCCAGCTCATCAGGTACACACACACACACACACACACACACACACACACACACACACACACACACACACACACACACACACACACACACACACACACACACACACACACACACACACACACCACCCCCCCCCCAGGTACACACAATTGTTCTCTACAGATGCCACCAAACTAAACCCCTCGTCGTTCTCTTTTCGTTGTTTTCTTTCTTCCCTCCCGTCCTCCCTCCCCCCTTTCCTCCCCGCTCTCCCCCTCCCTCTCCCCCCCTTCCCCTTCCAGACAGGGCAGCCGGGCCCCGCTGGAGGGCCCCACAAGGGACCGCTCCTCGTCCTGGGCCAGTGTGAAGGTGCTGCTGGTGCTGAACAGTGCCACCCTGTGGGTGGGCACCCAGGGGGGGCACCTGCTGCTGCTGGAGCTGGCTACCCACCAGGCGCTGCACGTGGTGCCCCCCCACTGCCTCTCCGTCCGCAGCATGGCCCCCGCCCTCATAGGTCTGTCCGACCACGTCCCCCCGTGTTTTTTTTCATAAATATTTATTTTAAGTAATTTCATTGATTGTGAATTTTTAAGTATTATGTTGTTGTTTTTTTAAGTATTTTATTTACAATTTTAGTGGTCTCACAAATGAGATCACATGTTGAACCAGGGTCCTGCTGCCACATATTAAGTTTGTTTTACTTGTAATCACTCATTTGCTCTCAAAGAAATTGTATTATTTCAACCAAAATATGTGATCATTCATATGGGGTGGTCCTCCACATCCACATGCTCCTTCAGAACGTGGTGTTCCTCATTAATCACCTGGTTCCCCGGTTGTTAATCAATCAACCTTTGTGTGATCGGAACAGAAACCCTGAACCCCAACCGATTGGTCCTGGTCCTGGGAAGGAGAACCAGGAGAGACCGCAGCCTGTGGGGTGAGTCTTCTGCCCTTGCGGCCCAGGAGGTAGAGCGGGTCGGCTGGTAACCTGGAGGTTGCTAGTTCAATCCCCGGCTCCTGCTAGCTGTGGGTCGAGGTGTCCCTGAGCGAGACGCCTCACCCTCACTGATCCTGCCATGCTCGCTGTCGCCCTGCGTGGCTGACTCCGCCATCGGTGTGTGAATGTGTGCATGATTTGGTGAATGTTGGGATATATTTTAAAGCGCTTTAAGTGGCCACTGGTTAGAAAAGAGCTGTAGGCCTACCTGTCTGTGCAGTGGGCTGACCCTGGATCTGTTCAGTGGGCTGACCCTGGATCTGTTCAGTGGGCTGACCCTGGGTCTGTTCAGTGGGCTGACCCTGGGTCTGTTCAGTGAGCTGACCCTGTGTCTGTTCAGTGAGCTGACCCTGGGTCTGTACAGTGAGCTGACCCTGTGTCTGTACAGTGAGCTGACCCTGTGTCTGTTCAGTCAGCGGACCCTGTGTCTGTACAGTGAGCTGACCCTGTGTCTGTTCAATTAGCGGACCCTGGGTCTGTTCAGTGAGCGTACCCTGGATCTGTACAGTGAGCTGACCCTGTGTCTGTTCAGTGAGCGGACCCTGGGTCTGTTCAGTGAGCGGACCCTGGGTCTGTTCAGTCAGCTGACCCTGGGTCTGTTCAGTGAGCTGACCCTGTGTCTGTTGCGTGTCTGTCTGGCGGATGGTTTGGTGACTCCTCCCCCAGAGGACGAGTCGGTGCTGATGGTGTGGAGGGCCGCCCTCCCCCAGGAGGTGACGGAGCTGCGGCGGCACTGCGAGGTGCGGGCGGAGATCAAGGCCAAGATGAGGGAACAGCTCCGTCAGGACTGAACCCGCCACTCAGTGAGTGATCAGCCCTTCTCCTGCTTACCTGTCTCACCTCCCGGTCGCTTCTTACCTGTCTCACCTCACCGTTTCCTTCTTATCTGTCCCTCCTCACCTGTCACTCCTCACCTCTCCTGTCTCACATTTCCCCCATCTCTATTTACTCTGTAGTCATTGAGTTATTTGGCAGCGGACTTTGGTCCAGAAGCCTCTCAGGGTGAGCTCGGGTCCAGGTCGGAGGGACATTAGGGCGTGTACAGGGTGGCCTGCAGGTCAGACTGCAGATGTCGGGGATGGAACCCAGCTCCTCTCCGCTGGTAGGAGTCGAAAATCCCCACCACAAAATAGAAGTTATCCGCTATGAACCAAACCTAATGCTTAGATGCAGACGCGTCATCCTACGGGATGACGGAGATCTCCGTCGTTTGGGGTGGTGGCTCCGTCACAGAGTGATGGAGGTGACGTAGCTCAGAGCTCAGCCAAACACTGTGACTTCCTTTAGATAATATGTTTAGTGTTTTGTCCGCCTGTGATAAAGACGTTCATTGTAAGTCAGCTCTACAGTTGTCCTTTAGATCCTATCCTTTACCTGTTTTAAGTTTAAAGGTGACATATTATACCACCAGGTTTGAGTGTGATTAGAAAATCACCGTTTAGAAAATCGGTCTCTTCCGACATCACAAGTGGGCGTGTCCACCTAGATGTGTCGTGGATAGATCAGTCTACCAGCCTACCCAGTGGACTGTAGCAAACGTTGCTCATCTATCCATCATAAACCTAGGTGGACACGCCCACTTGTGATGTCAGAAGAGGCAGATTGTCAAAACGGCTTGTAACGGCTAATCACACTCACACCTGTTTGTATAATATGCCACCTTTAACTATTTTAATTATTTCAAGTATTGGTGTATTGGAGTATTGGTGTGTTTACTTTGGTCAGGAATTTTCTTTTTTTTCTGTCTTAAATGTATCTATAGCCGACTGTTTATGTAATTTATTTAATGATACAATACTACAAATTACACATAATGATGACTAATCTGGTAGACAATAAGGTAAATGAAACTAGAGATACAGATTACAATATATATGATTTAAAATTGTAATCTGGAGAGTTAAATTGTAGTAGTTTAAATGAGGTGAATATTTAAAAAGGTGCATACAATAATATCACAAGTTGTATTTTATCCCTTTTAACTTCTAACTAATCACTAGTTGGCTTGATCTGCTTCATTTGTTCTACCTCCACAGAACGCTTTCCATAAAGGGAACTTCACTACACACTAAAGAAGACTTCTCCTGAAGCTATTGGTGGAGCGACTCGCTTACATGAACCGCTGTGACTTTATCCTCCATGTCTCGGGAGACTTCGTCATCGTTAGATGAAGGCTAACGGGCCGATGACCTCATCATCTCTGAAAAACCTGGAGCCTTTTTTATAAACGCTTTGATACTGGGAGCGGAACAGGATCTGAGCGTTTGACATGACTCCGGTGTGATCCAGGGATTATTTATCCTTCCGCTGGTTTCCTGTTGCTTTGTGTTTCACGACGGCTTGTTGTTATGCAGTGCTGTGGATTGTCCTGACATGTTTTAAACAAATTTTTAATTATATTTTATGTACCGTATCGACTTATCGTCTTCAGAACATTAACTGTGACCCATTAGAACTGGCAAATTTAAAAAATACTTTTGAGTTCCATTAGCAGTTGTTTATTGGACAATTGTGATTACATGAAGGAATCGGCCGCCCTAAAACAGTCTTTATAAGTCGGCTTGTTACCACATGTTTACATTCAGCAACCCAATGGGACGCAGACCGTAGTGTAACCCTGCTCTGTGATTGGTTGGCTGAAGGTGGGCACCTGATGGAGAACAGAGACACAACGAAACCAGCAGCACCGTCAGCTCAGAGCGCGTCTGCTCTTTAATCTCCGGGGGGGGGGGGGGGGGTTAGGGTTAGGGGGGGCGCGGCATTGCATTTTAAGCCATTTGATGGAAAAAGTATATACAGTTCGAGGACTCGATACATGACAGCATATTAGTACACGATACAAAAGAAAACCGGCATTAACATCCCCAGCACGTCTGAGCCATGGAAACACTGTCCTGATAACCAAATTATCCAGATAAATATATTTATAATATTTATATATTATATTTACAGAATACCTTAAATATACAACCACCGTGTATTCTATAAACAAATATAAATCATTTAGGCACAGATTTGTTGAGTTTTTTTTCTTCTTCTTTGAATAATGACTGAATCGGTTTTCAACACGTTCAACATTTGTGTTTCTAGTTCTTGATCTTCAGGTCTAAACCCTGGGGTTCAGGTCTAAACCCTGGGGTCTTAACCCTGGGGTTCAGGTCTTAATCCTGGGGTCTTAACCCTGGGGCTCAGGTCTTAACCCTGGGATCTAAACCCTGGGTTCAGGTCTTAACCCGGGGTTCAATTCTAAGCCCTGGGGTCTAAACCCTGGGTTCAGGACTAAACCCTGGGGTCTAAGTCCTTGGGTTCAGGTCTAAACCCTTGGGTATAAGCCTTGGGGGTTCAGATCTAAACCCTGGGTTCAGGTTTAAACCCTGGGGTCTAAACCCTGGATTCAGGTCTTAACCCGGGGTTCAGGTCTAATCCCTGGGGTCTAAGCCCTGGGGTTCAGGTGTAAACCCTGGGGTCTAAACCCGGGGTTCAGGTCTAAACCCGGGGTTCAGGTCTAAACCCTGGGGTCTAAACCCGGGGTTCAGGTCTAAGGCCTTGGGTCTAAACCCTGGGGTCTAAACCCGGGGTTCAGGTCTAAACCCGGGGTTCAGGTCTAAGGCCTCGGGTCTAATCCCTGGGGTCTGAGGGCCGCTTGCTACGCAGGCCGGACCCTCGCGTAGACCGAACCCTTTCCTGGACCGGACCACGCCTTCGGGGGTCCTACACCAGCTACTCTTAAGTGACCTCAACGAGTCGATCCATGTCGCCCATTCGCCGTCCTGCCGGCCGTCTATTGGTCGATTTCATCGTAGCCAATCAGAGCCGGCCCAGGGTGCTCCAGTGCTTCTATACCCGGTACATGTGGGCCAGTCCGGGTCACTTATGTACACCACCGTATTTACAACTGAACCCGGAGGCGGGTCCCGGGACCAAGCCGCCCCGGGTCCTGGTCTTCTCTACAGAGGCTCTCTTCTTCAGACCACTAGGTGGCAGGAAGTAGGTCTGCCATTCGTTCACCTTATTGCTAACATCTACCCGACCGGGGGGGGCGGGGGGGTGCATGGGATCGGGAGGAGGACTGAGGGGGGGTGTCTAGGGGGGTGGACCTGGGGTCCGGACCTAGTTCTGGAGGGAGGTCTAGGGTAGGGCTGAACGATTAATCGAATTCAAATCGAAATCGCGATGTAATAGAACGCGGTATGCAAATCGCAAAGGCTGCGATTAAGAACAAAAAACAAAAAGTGATTTGTTAGTTGTTACCGTTACTGACTGGAAATCAGTATAATATAATATAAATTAATCTCAACACATCGGCCTGGCCTAAAGGAAAGAGCAGTTCTTATGTTGACTGCTTCCAATGTTGAGTTGGTCATACTAAAGAATGATTTATTAATTTTTTTCAGTGAATAATACACAATATAAGGAACTTAAGAATAATAAAAATTGCACATTAAATCGCAATTGCAATATTGGTCAAAATAATCGCAATTAGATTATTTCCCCAAACCGTTCAGCCCTAGTCTCGGGGGGTCTAGGGAGGGAGGTATGGGGTGGGTCGAGGAACACATCCAAGTTATGAGGAACAACAAATAAAAACATTGAGGACATACCATTAATAAGATGGAACAGTCGCAAAGTGTCCCAGACCAAAGAAAGACTGAGAGCAGCTACCATATCTACAAAGAATATACAGCACAAGTTAAAAATATATATAATATGTATAGGGGAGGTTGGACTGCTAAATGCACGCGAGAGGGGGGTGGGTAGGCTGGGGGTCTGGGCCCCCAGGGGTCCGGGCCCCCAGGGGGCTGGGCCTCCAGGGGTCTGGGCCCCCAGGGCTCCGGGCCTCCAGGGGGCTGGACCTCCAGGGGTCTGGGCCTCCAGGGGTCCGGGCCTCCAGGGGTCCGGGCCTCCAGGGGTCTGGGCCTCCAGGGGTCCGGGCCTCCAGGGGTCCGGGCCTCCAGGGGTCCGGGCCCCCAGGGGTCCGGGCCTCCAGAGGGTTCCCTGAAGGTCCAGACCTCCAGTGGCCCAGTCCTTCAGGGGTCATGACCTTCAGGACTCTAGACCCTCAGGGGTCCGGCCTTCAGAGGTCGGACTCGGGCATGTCGGGCATGTCCGCCATCAGGTATCCGATGCCGTAGCGGCCGTTGGGGGCGGTGTCAGAGTCCGGGCCCCCGGTCCCGGCGGGCTTGCGGTAGATGCTGTTCCCGGGCATGGGCGAGGGCGCCTCGCTGGGCGAGCGGCCGTGGATCAGGCTGGCGTCGTCGTCCTCGTCGGCCCGCGACACCTCCTTGATGATGCGGCCCTTCTTGTAGGAGACGGCCCCCACGCCGCCCATGCTGTCGTCGATGACGTTGAAGTAGCGCAGGAAGAAGACAACGGGAACGGGCAGCACGGCCGTCACCACCAGGGAGATGCAGACGAACACGCCCCACGGAGGGAACTCCACCAGCTTCTCCATGGCCTGGAGGGGAGGAGGAGGAGGGGGAGGAGGAGAGGAGGAGGGGAGGAGGAGGAGGAGGGGAGGAGAGGAGGAGGGGAGGAGGGGAGGAGAGGAGGAGGTCGAGGGTTAGGATACGAGCGAGAGGAGACACACCAAGGTACTCTACACTCAAACTGTTTGGTACGTCCTGTCACTTAATGTACGCACTTATTGTATGTTGTACGTCCTGGCACTTAATGTACGCACTTATTGTATGTTGTACATCCTGGCACTTAAAAATAGTACTTAGCATCGTTTAGCATCTTATCCTAGCTATCTTTGTTGTGTATGGGGAACGGGTTAACCTAGTGATTGTTAGTGCTTGGCACTTGGTTCTATGAACATCCTTACTGTACCGACAACGATATATATATATTTTTTCTATTTCATCTGACAAATGTACTTATTGTAAGTCGCTTTGGATAAAAGTGTTCGCTAAATGTGAATGTAAATAATAACTAGGTATTTCATCTTAATGGACAAACGGACATCCTCATGCACATTATGTCCTTTGCACCTCGCAGTGAACCCTGCGTTAAAACCCAACGACCACAAGGCCTTGTCTCCTCTGGACCTTCTAGTCCTGTCTGAGGAGCACATGGGGGTGGGGAGGGGGGTTTGGGTGGTCACCCACCAGCTCCTGGATCCAGGCGTTGTAGCTGGGGGGGGTCATGCACAGCTGGATGAGGCTGGATCCCAGCAGCACCAGCAGCAGGATGGGCGTGACGTACTTCCACATGTAGTAGTAGAAGCGGAAGGGCGTGAAGCCCAGCATGTCCTTCAGGTCTTCAAAGAACCTGTGGGGGGGGGGGAGATCAGAAGATGGAGCGTAGTGGTTCCCAACGGTAACAGGCATGGGCTCACTGAAGCCTTCAGATCTATTCAGGGCGTTTGGTTCGGCCTTCCTTCCTGTCACTTCAAGGTGGATGCACTTATTTACAGACGAAACGACCAGTTTAGTTTGGACGTTTTTGAGTTGTATTTTGCGCTTGCAATCAAAACCTGAGACAGAATTGTCCCCATAAACTTCACACACATAGAGAAACAAACCCACACACATAGAAACACACACACACACACACACACACACACACACACACACACACACACACACACACAGGTGGACCAGGTCCGGGTTCGTGTGGTCTAGAACCTACTTGTCCACGCCGTAGACCCAGGCCACGGCCACGTTCTCCAGGATGACCACGATGAGCAGCGGCAGGGTGGCCGAGTAGTCGTCGAACATGGCCACGTAGTAGTTCCCCGAGCGCTGGACGAACAGCAGGCCGATGAGGAAGGCCAGCAGGCAGCACCCCACTGGAACACAGGGAGCAGGTTAACATCTGGACCAACACCAACTCCAAGCTCAGGCACCGCGGTACGACACGTGTTCAGAGTTCACCTGGACTCTGCATTGCCTTCCCCCCCCCCCCCCCCCACACACACACACACGCACACACACACACACACACACACCCCTCTTAGGGACTTATTGTATGGTCTACGTCCTGGCACCTAATGTATGCACCTTACTGTACCGACATTGGTATATTGTTGTTTCTCTTTCTTCTGACAAATGTACTTATTGTAAGACGCTTTGGATGAAAGCGTCTGCTAAACGCCCTCAATGTAAATGCAGATGGATTGTCTGTCTGTCTCCTCGCCTCCTGTCTGTCTGACTCTGTTTCTCTGGGACACAGAGCAGTAAGTTGACATCCCCACGGGCCGCTGAGGCGGCGACGGGGCCCCCACTGACCTGTGAGGAACTCCTTGCGCACTTTGAAGGTGTCGATCAGCGGGGTGAGGATGCCCTCGATGGTGCCGAACATGCTGCCCAGGCCCAGGTTGATCAGCATGAGGAAGAACATCACCGACCAGAACGGGGAGGCCGGGAAGTGTGTCATGGCCTCCGTGAAGGCGATGAAGGCCAGGCCGGTGCCCTGCACGGCCTGCAGAGGGACAGAGAGAGGGGAGGGGAGGGGGCAACCGGTCAGCAGAAAGACAGAGGGGGGGGCACCAGGTCAGAGAGAGGGGGGGTGGGCAGCACCAGGCAGAGAGAGGGGCCACGATGGGGCCCTGAGCTGGGGCCTCACCAGCACCAGGTAGAACTTGTTTAACAGACTTTAATGGGTGTGTTTCAGTGATTCACCAGAAGCGGTCTCTGTTGTTTCACTCTATTCCTGGTTCTTACTCTATTGCTGGTTCTTGTTTGATGTACTTTTTTTCTGAGCTGGACGTATGAATGAATCCCGTCTTTGAGACGCTAACTCTGATCGTTTCCTCGTCGCTCCCAGTCCCTTAAACACAATAGGCTCCATTATGCCCTCTTTAGCCCGGGCTAGTCTCGGGTTTTGTCCCCGTTTCTTCCCCAGATGGGTGCCAGCGTGGCCGTCTAACCCCTCCTCCATTATTCAGACGGGGAGAGAGACGACACAACGCAAGGAAGTCCTGTTGACTCAGTCATCATCAGGTGGTTCTCTAACTCTTTCTGCTAGTGTACCCCCACTAAGATATATTAGCACAGAATCATTTTAGGTTAATTGTTTTTTAAACGAACATAAATAATGTATGTGCGTTCAATAGGCAGAGTAAACATGAACATTAAAAGGGGGCAAAAGCTCACAATTTAGTGAGAAACATGGACCTGTTCTTTATGCCACTGTTGGCAAAATTTCAACCCCATATATATTCCTCCTGAAGCTGATGACAATTTGGTGTTTCTGGATGTGCTTTCTTTTTCACGGATTCTCCTTTCTCCTTGTGTTCAGATTTACACTTCAACTACTTGAACATTTTCCAGATTTTCTTTTGTCTGCTTTCAGAATTGAAACTTGCTCTTTTTGAAATAAATCCAATGAAATACTCCAAAGAACCCCTAGGGGTACGCGTACCCCCTTTTGAAAACCACTACTGTAGGCAATAGGCCTGTAATGACGCAGGCTCTATTCCTCCCTGCTGCCCTAACAATAAAACACGAGTGTTCGGGACATGAAGGCTTGTTTATCTTCATGACGTCGTTGACCCCCGGCCTATTGCATCACCTCAGTGTCCAGAGACCGCGTGATGTGGAAACCCATAGAAACATGCATTCGGAAAACTATCAAATCAAGGACATAATTCTTTTTTATGGCCTGTGTGTGTAGTTGACTCGTGTGTGTGTGTGTGTCTGTGTATGTGTGTGTGTGTGTCGATGTGTGTGTGTACCTTGTTGAGCTCCTCCTTGATGCTGTGTGTGTGTGTGTGTGTGTGTGTGTGTGTGTGTATGTCTCTGTGTGTATTTCTCTGTGTGTCATGTGTTTGTGTACTTTGTTGAGCTCCTCCTTGATGCTGCAGGTGTCCAGGCTCTCTCTCTCTCTGTCTGTCTGTCTGTCTGTCTGTCTGTCTGTCTGTCTGTCTGTCTGTCTGTCTGTCTGTCTGTCTGTACCTTGTTGAGCTCCTCCTCGATGCTGCAGGTTTCCAGGCTCAGGCTGGGGTAGTCCGCCCCCTTCTCCCCCCTGATGATGTCCGTCAGCTTCTGGTAGTCCTCGGCGCTGACCGCCGTCAGGTTGATGTGGGCCGGGATGAGGTCGCGGCTCAGCTGGTTGCCTAGCAACGCCACGATCCTCTTGGTGTTCCTGGGAGGGACCGAGGGGACGCTAAAGGGTTAATACTAATTAACTTATTAACAAATTAACTAACACTGCTTTGGGAACAGTTAGTTATTACTAGGAGGGGGGACAAAATATCGATAAGGCCCTTCTTTGTGCTATAAAGAATGTTATTATATCTTTATATAATTTTGTTATTATTTATTTTTATTTATTATGATTTGTTTTTGCATTTTTATGCTTTATTCATGAAAAGTTAGACAGGAAAACAAATGCCCCAAATGTCGATATTTCATTAATAAAATAAGGCGCCCTAAGGGCCACACATACACACGCGCACAGACATGCACACACAGGAGCAGCAGAAGAGGCCGGTGCTTACATAGTGACACACTTGGCACTCATGATGTTGGCCTTGAAGCCAAGCACGGCGAACACCACCAGGGTGGCGAGCACCGAGGTGAAGAAGTTGATGAAGGACACCAGCACCGCGTCAAAGTGGCAGTTGTTGTCCCGCTTGTTGTAGCTGGAGAAGGCGATGACCCCGCCGAAGCCCAGGCCCAGCGCGAAGAACACCTGGGTGGCCGCCTCGCGCCACACCTTGGCCTCCAGCATGATCTCCAGCTAGGAGGAGCCAATCACAGGTCAGAACATGGTAGGAGCAGCCAATCACAGGTTAGGAGATGTGGTAGAGCTAGGATCAACCAATCACAGGTCAGGAAATGGTAGGATCAGCCAATCACAGGTGGAGACATGTGGTACAGATAGGACCAACCAATCACAGGTTAGAACAAATGGAACAGCTAGGATCAACCAATCACAGGGGAGGCCATGTGGTAGGGCTAGGATCGACCAATCACTACGGTTGGTTGTGGACACGGTCCAACGTAATAACGCGTATGTTTTACCCCTAGACAAATCCAGCTCCTCGCTCGTTCTGCATTTATGAGAAAACTTTCAAATGATTGAAAGATGCACCATCTCTCTCAGAAGCCCAGCTTACATCATACTGGGACATAACCATCAGGACTTTGTAATACACGAGTCCTCAGCAGACTGTTGGCATGAGAGCCGAACTGAAGACCGGAGCCCCGCACACAAAGCAGCTCAGACCCCAGCAGCTCAGCGGGGAACAGCTTGGCCCGTTACCGCGGTCTGCTGTTGCTGGCCGACGGAAGCATCGCGGAAACAAGTCCTGAATACATGTCTTTAGTTGATCGGTTACAGAATGGTTTTTTCTCTTTATCTGTTTCCGTGGAAACTGAAACGGTTTGCTCAGAACAAGTGTTCCAAGCTTTACAATCCCCGCTGGGATTACTGGGGCTACGTCGGTTGGGTTGGGAGATAAACGACTGAATCCAATACATTTACATTTAGGTTTTATCCAAAGCGTCCATTTGTCAGAAAAAAGAGAAACAACAATGTCGCTGTCGGTACAGAAAGGAAGTGCCAAGCACAAACAATCTCTATGTTAACCCGTTCCTCGTATACAACAAAGATAGCTAGGATAAGACGCTACACAATGTTAAGTACTATTTTTAAGTGCCAGGACGTACAACATACAATAAGTGCGTACATTAAGTGACAATAGATAGAATAGGTAGAGCCTGTTTCAATGCTGAACACACAGGAAAATACATTTACAATCCACAGTGAACTCAGGAGGACATGTGGCTCAGGAGGTAGAGCGTGTTGGCTGGTAACCGGAAGGTTGCTAGTTCGATCCCTGGCTCCTACTACCTACTGTCTCGCTCTAGTGTCCCTGAGCAAGACACCTCACCCTAACTGCCTCTGACGAGCTGGCTGTCGGCTTGTGTGGTTGACACCACCGTCGGTGTGTGCATGTGTGCATGAATGGTTGAATGTGACGCAATATCGCTTTGAGTGGCCACTGGTTAGAAAAGCACTGTATTATGCAGTCAATTCATGGTTTACAAAGGATCCCTGATGCTCGTTACCTTGGGGGTGAACATGTGACGGATTCCATCCCAGGAACCCTTGAGCAGCAAGGCCCGGACCAGGAAGCAGATCAGCACCACGTAGGGGAACAGCGAGCTGAAGTACATCACCTGCAACCAATCACAGCGTCAGTCAGCCACTCATCCTCCACACTCACCCCCTGGAGGGCTGGCTACAGGGTGAGGTATCACAACCGTATGTGAGGCAGCGAATAATAGTAGTTATCATACACAATACATTAAAGACCTTACACATTAGATACATTAAATCATCATTAGTGGGTTTGCATTACGAAAGATGAAATATTTGGGAACTTAAGGAAGATAAGATACTTTATGAATACCTGGTGGCTGAAACTAAACAGGCTGCTATTTGACTGATAAGCATTTGTATGAATTTTTTTAGAAAGCCTATTCTGATGTTATCAACACTGCAATCATTTGTATGTTTTGATTTAAGATAAGTAATTAATTATTAAATCTATACTAATTTTCCAGTTCATAAGATATTGAATCAATTGTATAAATGCATTTGTTTATTGAAGAATAACGATCTGCTGTCATTAGCAGCAGACGATAGCAGCATCTGGCTCGTTAGCGTCTCGTTAATTAATCTGCGCTCTTTAAACACTGGACAGGAGCAGAACTCTTGGTTCTGCCCCTCCATCTGCCCCCTGAAGCCCCCCCTCTTCCTGCCTGGCCCTTGAAACTCCCGCCAAGCCATAAAGAGCGGGATCACCATGGCAATCAAGAAGGGCTGTTGTCCATCCCCCCACCCCCACACCCCCAAACCCCCACACATAGAAATGGGAGGGAAATGCTAATGACGCTAGCGGGGTCTCCCTCCCGGATCAGGGCCTTTTGTGAGGATGCCTATATAAGGGCATTAATATTCTTTTGTAGCGCGGCGCTCTGAGTTAGCTTCAAAGGCGCTCTAGCTAGCTTGGCCTCCTTTCAGGGGAGAAATACTCGGTGCGTTCTCTGTCCGGCCAACGGCGAGCGAGACCCCTCTCCCCCCAACCCCCCACGATGGCAGTTGAGGTGACACCGGCCAACTGTACCGTTGGCTGCCGTCGTGTGTGGCTTCACTATTCCATCTCTGTGCTCAGACGTACAGCTTTTTTCTCTATGGTGTAAAATAACCAAAAAAGTGAAATAACAAATAAAGGTGACGATAACGATGGCGTCCGGTTTAATGCGCCATTAAATGTGTTCACCTGAAGATCCTTTGTCTCTCTGACAAGAGATAACGGCCTTCACAGCGATAAACGTGTCGGTCGGGCTAATGAAGACGATTGAGATGATGTCTTCAGAGCACGTTTATTTTACCACAAATGAATCTCTTAAAGTCTTTTGTGACACAATTGTCATTTGATATGAGAACAAAAATGACTGGAAGCTAAAGTTAGCGGTTTAGCGCCCAGGCTAGGATTAGCTTCCATATGCAAGTCTGAATGACGTCAACTGTCCAATGTAAGAAAAGGTCAAATGAAAGGAAATGAAAATGATTTTATCCAAACAACATAGAGGGATTAAATCTAAGGCTGCATTGGGGACAGAAAAGTGTCACTTCAGCTCAGCTTGAGGCGCTGCCTGCAGTCCAAACGTCCTCAATTCATCCATGAAACCGAAGGGACCAGGAGCTTTTTAATAAAAATAAAAAACACTTCAAATAAATTTGCGCGTTCAGAGAACATTTGTTTCATTTCTCCAGATGACGTGGATTCGATCAGGGCCGTTTTAGTCGCCTTGTGTTACCTTGTTGGTCTCAACGGGGACAAAAATGCGCTCACCGCTCTAAAAGTGCGCCCTTCCTTTTTTACGGCCAGTTCTCTTTTTATTGCATTTCCAGGACATCGCCGCCTCAAGCCACGAGGTGCAGGAAGAGGGAGAGAAGCAGTAGTGTAACCAGCACCCGAGCGAGTGTCGTGCCCCCCCGTTCCCCTTAACCCCCCCTGGCACCTCACCTTCCCAGAGGACTGGATCCCCTTGATCATGGCTAGGCAAACCATGGTCCAGGCAGCCAGCAGACACACGGTCATCCTCCAGTTGAGCTTGGCGCCCTCCGAGATGGAGTCGGAGATGTCCAGGGCCTCGCGATACCAGTAGTACGTGGTGGCGGAACTCTTCTCGCACTCCGGCACCACGTCTGGAGAACAAGACAACGGGCTACGGGTTAGTGTCAGGAGACGGAGTGCATCGCTGGAAATGAATTCAAATCATGTCGACTTTTATAAACGATTCTTCAACAGCTAGAACGTTCACAGATGGGGGCCTAGAGTTGTTCCGATACCGATACCAGTATCGGAAATTCCTAGGGTATTGGCGAGTATGCAAGTTTATGCGCTGATCCGATACCATCAAATGACTAGCTCCTTTACTACACAGGCAGCGAACATCAAACCCTATGGTGTAATTCTGCATTCGTTAACGGCCGGAGGTGGAAAGTCGGAATAGTAAATGCGTAGTCTCCGATCTACGTGTGTTTGAGCTACAAAGTCTCAAAAACCCGGATGCATGGACGCTTAACTACAAGAATACAAATGTCTTATTACAATCATAGATTATGAATGTAAATTATCAAGTTCTGAAAAATGTTTTGTCAACGTAAGTGAACCGGCTAAGCACTGCTGTTATCGTAAGAGAACCCTTCAATCAGAACACGTGCTGTTAGTAGTTACAAGGCTAGATGCTGTATCGGTATATAATCTGTGTCGACCGAAACTCAAGTTCAGGAATCAGAATCTGTATCGTGAAGGAAAAAATGGATCTGAAAATCTCTAGATGATTCTATCTGTGAGGAGCGGACGAGCCCATGATATGAAGTGGTGTGATGATGATAGGGTTAGGTGATGGTGATAAGGTGAGCAGCTTACAGGTGCTGTTTGGCTCCTTGATGAGGGGACACTCGTGCCAGGGCAGGGGCTGCTGGAAGGACTGGGAGAAGTAGAAGAGGCTCCAGCTGATGATCACGTTGTAGTAGAGCGCCACGAAGAAGCACACCTGCAGGGTCAGCACAGGGGTCAGGGGTCAGCACAGGGGTCAGGGGTCAGCACAGGGTCAGCACAGGGGTCAGGGGTCAGCACAGGGGTCAGGGGTCAGCACAGGGTCAGCACAGGGGTCAGGGGTCAGCACAGGGTCAGCACAGGGGTCAGGGGTCAGCACAGGGTCAGCACAGGGGTCAGGGGTCAGCACAGGGTCAGCACAGGGGTCAGCACAGGGGTCAGCACAGGGGTCAGGGGTCAGCACAGGGTCAGCACAGGGGTCAGGGGTCACACAGGGTCAGCACAGGGGTCAGCACAGGGGTCAGGGGTCAGCACAGGGTCAGCACAGGGGTCAGGGGTCAGCACAGGGTCAGCACAGGGGTCAGCACAGGGGTGGGGGCCAGGTGAGAAGGCCAGGTGAGAGGGCCAGGTATGAGGACCAGGAGAGAGGGCCAGGACTGAGGGCCAGGTGAGAGGGCCAGGTGAGAGGGCCAGGTGAGAGGGCCAGGACTGAGGGCCAGGTGAGAGGGCCAGGACTGAGGGCCAGGTGAGAGGGCCAGGTGTGAGGGCCAGGAGTGAGGGCCAGGACTGAGGGCCAGGTGAGAGGGCCAGGTGAGAGGGCCAGGAGTGAGGGCCAGGAGTGAGGGCCAGGTGAGAGGGCCAGGTGAGAGGGCCAGGAGTGAGGGCCAGGAGTGAGGGCCAGGTGTGAGGGCCAGGTGAGAGGGCCAGGTGTATCGTCGTATATGTTTTGTGTCTTGAGGATGTTTTAGTCAAATTATTCCATGCATTTTCTTTTCTATTAATTACTGAGAATTTAATTACGGAGAATTGAACTCAGTAAAATTAGAAACAGAAGATCGATCAGAATTATGTCATCTTTTCATTGGTCGTTCCAGACATTTGTATTCTTGTATTCAGTATCGATGTTTACGTTTTCACCAGACCAATAAGAGGCATTGGGTTCTGATCAGCTCTGTACCGCTCTGGCAGTTCTACCTCCCTGTTTAGCTCAGGTTACGCTCTCTGCTGCATCAGAGGAATCAGGGAGGATCAACCCTTCATGATTCACCAGCTGTGAGTCATTACCTTCTCCTGGTACCTTAAAGACTCTGAATGCATGCTAACGACTCACTGTTGTAAATACATTAAGGTACAAGTCAGCAGGCAAACATTTGGGTTTTACATTTATATGCTTGTATAATAGCCACGGATGTAATTTCAAGATTTAGTAAAATTAGCAGTACTACCCTTTTATATGTATTGCACAAAGTAAAAACTATAAAGAATTTAGCCATTTCTAAGAGACTTTAATCCCTGACGTCTTGGCCAACAACCGGTGGCCATTGTTCAACCAGTGCAGTGTTTCTGGGCCAATAATCCAGGTTCACTTGAGTGGATGCTTGGTGAATGTGAAATGTGTTTATGTGTGTGTGTGCACGTACATAGGTGTGTCCGCGTGTGTTTTCAATTGAGTGTGTGTGTGTTTGTGTATGTCTAGCCATCCATCAATCCATCCATCTCTCTCTCTGCCCCGATCTCCCTCTCTTCCCCTCAAACAGATTCGAGACCCCCTCCCTCCCAGACCAATGTGACAATCCCTCCCCCCCCTCCCCCCCAGAAAGACGTGAGCCCCCTCCTCCCCAGACAGATGTGGGACCTCCTCCGCCCAGACCCACCAGACAGCTGGCGAAGCCGATGCCCCCCAGGCGGGGGCTGATGTAGTTCCAGACCCCGATGCTGCCCCTCCGGATGCGCTGGCCCACCGCCAGCTCCAGGAAGAAGAGCGGGATCCCGATCAGGACCAGCAGGATGAGGTAGGGAACCAGGTAGGCTCCTGGGGACCAGAGACCAGTTAGAGACCAGTTAGAGACCAGCAGGATGAGGTAGGGAACCAGGTAGGCTCCTTGGGACCAGAGACCAGTTAGAGACCAGTTAGAGACCAGTTAGAGACCAGCAGGATGAGGTAGGGAACCAGGTAGGCTCCTGGGGACCAGAGACCAGTTAGAGACCAGTTAGAGACCAGTTAGAGACCAGCAGGATGAGGTAGGGAACCAGGTAGGCTCCTGGGGACCAGAGACCAGTTAGAGACCAGTTAGAGACCAGCAGGATCAGGTAGGGAACCAGGTAGGCTCCTGGGGACCAGAGACCAGTTAGAGACCAGTTAGAGACCAGTTAGAGACCAGCAGGATGAGGTAGGGAACCAGGTAGGCTCCTGGGGACCAGAGACCAGTTAGAGACCAGTTAGAGACCAGCAGGATGAGGTAGGGAACCAGGTAGGCTCCTGGGGACCAGAGACCAGTTAGAGACCAGCAGGATGAGGTAGGGAACCAGGTAGGCTCCTGGGGACCAGAGACCAGTTAGAGACCAGTTAGAGACCAGTTAGAGACCAGTTAGAGACCAGCAGGATGAGGTATGGCACCAGGTAGGCTCCTGGGGACCACAGACCAGTTAGAGACCAGTTAGAGACCAGTTAGAGACCAGTTAGAGACCTGCAGGATGGGGTAGGGAACCAGGTAGGCTCCTGGGGACCACAGACCAGTTAGAGACCAGTTAGAGACCAGTTAGAGACCAGTTAGAGACCCGCAGGATGGGGTAGGGAACCAGGTAGGCTCCTGGGGACCACAGACCAGTTAGAGACCAGTTAGAGACCAGTTAAAGACCAGTTAGAGAGCAGTTAGAGACCAGTTAGAGACCCGCAGGATGAGGTAGGGGACCTCATACTCATATATATATATATATATATAGTTCATATATATATATATATATATAGTTATAGTTATATATATAATTAACATGATTTATGTATATATATATTGAAACATATAATTATTATATATATATAATTATAATTATTATATTTCTATTATATACATATGTGTGTTTCTTGTTTTGGCTCTTCGCTGCCGATCATAACAGAACAATCTCATTCCAGGACCTTTTCTGTGTCTCTGAGGTCCCAGCTCTGACCTGACACATGATGCGTGAGGTTGGAGGAAACATGCAGTCCTACGGAATCGGCTCACTTAATTCTCCCCCTCGTACTCCGCTCGTCACTCACTGAACCATGTGAGCGCCATGCTCAGAGGGCAAGCTGCGGTTGGACAGGGTACAACTTTGACTTCACGGTTTGAAAACGCAAACGTTCGTGGTGGAGGAACCTCCTGCCTCTTCGGCCAGTGAGGTCAGAAGTAAATCCCATGAACTAAGAACAGCCAGAGCTACGGAAGAGGATAAGGGCCATATGTTATTATTTATTAATTTTCTGAGTTTTAAGTGTGAATTCTGCGATTAAAGGAAGGGTATTTATTATGGGTAAGGAACCTGTAAGGTACCAAGGTCCATTAGAGTCACTTGGCGCCATACAGGATTGGAACCACAGGCTGAGCTGAAAAGTCCCACTTCAGACTTTAGAGTCACTCTTCTGACTTTACGTCAGAATTCTGATTACTCAGACTCTAAAAAAGTTAGAATCCCATGTGGCCCTCATCCTCTGCCGCTGTTTGGTCATGTTCTCAACGCTCAGGGCATCTTTGAGCGGCCCGTTTCCTCAGGGAGGATTCACCACGTCGCTCGGTGGGTGGGCTGATGTCCCGAGACCACCACAATGACGCCACTGTACAACGACAACACGACCAGCGTCTGTTTCAACACTGATGTCTGGCAGGACGTCCCGTCATCGTCCGGACCCCCTGCTGGGAGGGTTTTGAAAACATGCATTCCTGACCCCCCCCCACTTATGGGACTGGTGTGTGTGTGTGTCGGTTTTAAGAGGACGGGGTCCGGGTCGGGGGGGAACTCAAAGCTTTGTGTGAAGGTTCTTTTGGTCGCGCTTTGCGGCGCCGGCGGCCATTGTGTCTGCGCTGGCGTCCGCCCCTTTGATAACGGACGGCCCGACAAACAACAACAACAACAACAACAACAACAACATTTGATCTAGCTCTAAATAGCTCCTTGGTAGCATCCTGTCTAGACGAGGCCGGCGGGGGTTCATTAGCTAGCTTAGTTAGCGCCCGCAGCAGACGAAGCGGTCAGGAACAACGTTGTGTTCCGACTCGGGATTAGACCCCAGCAGGGGCCCGCTGCCCCGGACTCACCTCGGATGGGGGGTCTGAGGACAGCGCCCCCCCTGGGTGGATTAAGCATTAAAGTTTATATCAGGACGCGGCTAATGAGGAGCTAATGATGAGCTAATGAGAAGCAAATGATGAACTAATGAGGAGCTAGCCAGGGGATCCTAGCGTGTGTGTGTTTACGGACATCACAACACTATAAAGCAAAGGGCACACCTTGCAGTAGGAGGTAAACATACCGCACACACATACACACACACATGAGCACACACACAATAATATTGAAAAACACACACAGACACGCACACAGAAACACAAACACACACATGCATGAGCTCACACACACACAAGCACACACACTATACACATGTACACACGTGTTCACACACACACACACACACACACACACACACACACACAAACAGACACACACACAGACACACATACACACCCTTAAGAACAGAGTCAGTGATGTCGTGGCCCTAGACGGCCATTTTAATCTAATTATAGTTCAACCCAGCAGGGTGGCCCAAGCATCAAACCAACTGAAAACATCACACACACACACACACACACACACACACACACACACATACACACACACGCCAGTGTGTTAGGTTACACACTGGCTACGTTATACTGAAGATAAAACGGCTGGTCGGGCTGGATCGAGCCTGTAACTACTAACTATCTGATAAAAAATCCCAGGTGGAAGATTATCTCTAAAGTTCCAGACATCAAAGTGCCTTCATATCCATGAAATACATCTGGGGAATGAACACACACACTGACTCACACAAACACGCATACACACACACACACAACACACCCTCCCTTGTGTCTAGCCTGTTGTACGGTTGCTGGTTCCCCGCCCTGGCTTTGTTTGATGATCGGTGGCTAAGCTGTGGTTAAAGACACTTACACCCAGTGTTGCCAGTTTGGGCCCGCTCAAACCCAGCGTTGCCAGATTGTGCCAGCTCACACCCAGTGTTTCCAGATTGGGGCAGATTTCCCTGCCCAATCTGGCAACACTGGCTGGCAGGGAAATCTGACCCAATCTGGCAACACTGCTAACCCCCTCGCTGGAGAGGAGACGCTGTCCCCAGCATATGCCACCCGATGCCTTTTCCAGTGCCTCAACTGGAACGGAGATGAGTTGGCTCTGATGGCCTTCCAGCCACTGAGGCATTGTGGAAAATGTATTTATTTAAGAATGAGTTCAGTGTTTCTGGATCGTTTTGACCAAGTGGTTAGATCAACCCTCTCACCTGGCCCTCACTCCTGGCCCTCTCTCATCCATTTTTTATCATACGGTTTTTATCTTTACTGTAACGATACAAACTTAACCATAAATAGAACATGTGGGGTCTTCTGTCGTTATCCACCCCTTGTATCATCGATTCTGTCCATCTCGGTTTATGTCCGAAATGTTTATGAGAAAGTCAGTGAACAGGAAACACCAACATTAACACAGTCACATGACTCTCATGTGTACCTTGAGCCGTGTGAGCCATCCAATCAGCAGCAAGGGCATAGGGGCCAGTATGGTTCAGAGCAGAGCACAGGAAGAATCTCTCTCTCTCGCTGTCTCCCCCCCCCCTCTCCCCCTGTCTGTCTGTCTCTCTCCCTCTCTCTCTCTGATTACATCCATACCTTTTCAGATGACCTTAGTCTTTTGCAGCGATACTCTGACATTGATCAGGAGCTTCCACTGTTCTCCTCCTTACTGTTGGTAAAGCACCTTCCTGAAGCGTGAATGAACCTGCCTCTACCGCGCTTATAGACCCTCTCCTGCAGCATGTCTCTAGCTCAAGGGCTCAGGGGCAGGGATCTCCTGACCAGGAACAAAAACAGCCCATTGGTTCCAGATCCTGTGAGCGTCATCCTGCAAGCTCGCAGAGGAAAGCCTTCGGGTAAGAAGACCTCAGAGATTCTGAGGCAGCAATGCGATGTGTTTGAAAAGCAACTCACTTGGAAAACCATACTTCTTGCGTGGATATATAGTGAAATAACAAACTATTCACAGAAACAGAGTCCTACCATCACTATTATCGGAAGCGTATTGTCGAGTCACTGGGGGTTTGCGGTCCATTTGGAAGAGTAACTCCACATTGTTCTTCTTAAGTTATTCCTTAGAACAATGTTGCAATGATCCTCACGTGTCACAGAGTGGTTTTAAACTGCATCCACAGCTATTTATTAATTATTTATATTTTCATGTGATTCTGTCGCTATTGCAATAGAAGCAAATTAATGCCGATGCGTCACAACCTTTGGACATTTGAAGACTTGCCAATAGGAGGGTTCCCAACTGGAGGGGCGGGAGCCACTCAGGGTCGCCTTATTTGCATAGGGGTCCATGGGAGAACGCTGAATCATAAGCCTTAGATATATCGAATGTTTACATTTGTGATACCCCTTTTCTCATATATACATTCAATGGACCCAAGTACGTCCAGACTAATGACTCCTAGCGAACTTCTAATACTAACCACTTCTACTACTAACCACTTCTACTACCAACCACTTCGAATGGCAGGAAGACGCCAGCATTTTAAACGATCTGTCCAGAAGCAGAGGCAAAAGCTGGGGGTGCCGGACAGAGGGGATCGCGGCCTGGAGTAGGATGTGGGTCGCGGCCCCAGGCCCCACAGAACTCCACACAGGAAGCTTAGAACGGAATGGTTGGGTTAAGTAACTAACCGACCCCACACACAGGAAGCTTGAAGTAGACTCGCTGGTTTAAATAAATAACTGACTCACCTAAGGTTTCCTGTTAAGCTTGTGCAGCTTGGGAACCACACCTTGTAACTATTCATACGCATTATCCTCTTACTAAAACTAGTTCTAGTTAAACCTTTTATTGCGAGTCCAACAACAAAGCAGAAACAATCTCAGTTGTATTCTGGTGCCGCGATGAAGAAGTCTGATCACTCACCTCCTCCGTTCTTCTGGCATAGGTAGGGGAACCGCCACACGTTCCCCAGCCCCACGGAGAAGCCGACCTGGGCCAGGATATACTGCAGCTTGCTGTTCCAGGCGGGCCGCTCCTCCTCCTCCTCCTCCTCCTCCTCCTCGCCATCCTCCCCACCTGAGGCGGGGCCCCCCTCGGCGTCGCGGTCCTTGCGGGCCCCGTCCCGGGGTACGATCAGGGTGCTCTTCTTGAAGGCGTCCTCGCTGGGCTCCTCGTTGGAGAGCAGGTCCCTGGCGGACTCGGTGACATCATCGTCAAGAGCGACCGCCTTGCTGCTTTTGGGCATTGGATAAAAGGTCCGGAGGGTCTCTCTGTACGGGGAGCTGGGTGGGCGGGGTGATGATGAGTGACAGGCTGACAGGCACGTCTCGGGCTCTGCTGGAGGGGTGTTTTGATTCCTGGGGGCCGTCTGGGTGGGTCGGGTCGGTTGTAGGATGAGATGCAATGGGTTCCTATAGATTCATTATCCTCAGATGCCTGCAGGGCGAGAGAAAACTATTGTTTAGTGGTGTGAATTTTTGTGTGTGTATGTGTGCGTGTGTGTGTGTCCGTCTCTCACAAGGGTTTGTCCCAAATGCAGTTTTAACACCTCTAACACTAAACACAACATATGGGCCACATAGATGTAGGCCTATACCATTCATGTAAAGTATTAACGATTTATTTATAGCTTTTTAATATATATTTATTTGAATCGAGACAAAGGGCTCGGTATATCAGTGCATGCTCTGCTGTTCAAACAAATAACCGTTGTGTTTGGTACTTTTTCTAGTCTTTCTTTACAATCGCCCTATTTAGGGAAGGACTGCGCGTGTACACACACACACACACACACACACACACACACACACACACACACACGCAGCTTTGTTTCTCACATGAACATCACGAGACAAAGGCGCCGATCTCTATGGATAACATTTATAACACATTACTACGAAGGCACCAGCCGCCCCGGCAGGTCAACGGGTCTTCATCCTATCGCGGGACTTCAATAATTCACGGGCCGACGCCGCGGAGCACGAGGCGATTTGCATACAAACCCAAACACTCGTCCCCCCCGTCCCCCCCACCGGGAGACGGACCTCGGAGAAGCGGAGGACGAGCACCTGCTGTCTCTCCTGGACCAGAGCACCGCTCTCTGAGTGGTTACACACTCTGGGTGTCTCACACACGCCATGAAACTATTAGATTACAAAGAAATTTTAATCTAAGAAATCCCCCCCCCCCCCGCTCCACCGCCTTCCCCAAATCCACAGATTAAGTGTTTAATAGATTTCTTTCTCTCTTGTTCCCCGGTTGTCTGTCTTCTCGGGGTACCGACGGCCCCGTGAACCCCGCTTTGTGTACACGGTGCATTATTTACATCCCGCTCCGAGACACTCGTCCTATCCGATGCATCCCCGGTGCGCTTGACCATAAAGCGCTCTTCCACGGGGGGGGGGGGGGGTTGTTCTGTACGGTACATATTTCCCCTCTTTTGCTTTTCTCTCCATCTCACGTGACTGAGATGAAATCTATATTTTTAATCAAAGAAACCATGATTTGGGTTACCGCGACACGGGGCAGCAAAAAGCACCTTGGCCCGAGCGGCGCACGGCCACCCGGGGACAGCGTGTCCCCGTGATGCACGTCAATAGTCCTCCGCACCTCGAGGCTCTGCCACCATGTGAGCTATTTCATCATGCACTGGGCGCCCCCATCATCCTGCGCACTGAGCGGCTGCGCGGCGCTCCTCCGCCCGGGTAACGGACCCCCCAAACCCGCCGGATCCCCCCGCTAGAGTGTGAGGAGGTGTGATGGAGCACTCACCGGTGGATTGAGTCGTCGTCCTGGCCGAAAAGCTGGGTCTCAAGGAATGAAATTGTGAGAGGACATGCACGGGGAAGACATTATCACCTGCTCCTGAAGACCACTATTAACGAGTGTGAGATGCTACGGCCAAGCCCTCTGCCTTGTGCAGGCGGGCCGCGCACCCCGCGGAGGGGCGGGGGTTCGCTGGTGTATTTACCTCCGGAGAGGGTTTGTTAGTAGAGTTTATTTATAAAGTTATTCAATCGCGTGTGATTATTAGGATTTGAGTACGTTTCAAACGTGTGGTTTGCTTATTTTCTGATTAAATGTGCTTTTGAGGTGCGTGTGTTGCGATAGGACACCCCTATCGTGCGTTGGTTCGGTCCACTACTGCTTACATTGAAAGGGGGGGGGAGCTTCTCCTGTTTGTATTGTTTTTAAATTAATAATAGACGCGTCTGGTTATTGTATGGTTATTCATTGTATGCCAATCCTTTGCATTGTTTCTTGTCTTGTTTTCCATTGTGACTACTAAATCAGGCGTGTGAATAGGTTTCTGCTATGTCTGCAGAGGATACGGTGTTTGAAGTGCATTGTTTTAGGGCCCACTGGTCATCATTTAACGTCGCACCTTTCTCAGATTTCAGGTTGAAATAGGCGGAAATTGTATTCCTACGAGACACTAGCCTACCTTTATTACCATATTTACCTTTTTACCTTCATATTTACTATCATATTTACCTTCACTACCGTATAGCTGTATGTGTTAAGATATATTTATTTGTAAATATATTTATATTTATTTGTATGCAGAGAGAGAGAGAGAGAGAGAGAGAGAGAGAGAGAGAGAGAGAGAGAGAGAGAGAGAGAGAGAGAGAGAGAGAGAGAGAGAGAGAGAGAGAGAGAGAGTTCAGTTAATAACATATTAAAATAAATCAAGCATATATTTTCAGGTTTTTCCCAAAGGCAGAATTAACATCTCAAACACTAAACACAACATATGGGCCACTTAGATGTAGGCCTATATCCTTCGATTTATTCTTAGCTTGTTAATATATATTTATTATATTATATTTATTTTAATTGAGACAAATTCTATAAGAATAATAAAAAGGCAGGTTTCTAAAAGTTCAATTTATGACTTAAATGAGCATCAGGCACTTCCTGGTAATGAAATAATTTCAGACCATGAGTCAGATAGCTGAATGCAGACCATCCCACGCTGGCTCCAATTCTGCTGAGTCCCTGGTCCCTTCCTGTCGTGTGATGACGTCCCTGTGTGATGTGAACGTGTGATGACGTCCCTGTATCCCAGTACACATCGGGCGGCAATGAGCGGCATGCGGCTCAGGAGGTAGAGCGGGTTGGCTAGTAACCGGAAGGTTGCTAGTTCGATCCCCAGCTCCTCCTTGCTGAGTTTTGTGGTGTCCCTGAGCAAGACACCTCAGCCTCACTGCTCCCGGCGAGCTGGCTGTTGCCTTGCGTGGCTGACACCGCCGTCGGTGTGTGAATTAGTGCATAAATGTGTGAATGTTAGGCCATATTGTAAAGTCTTTGAGTGGCTACTGGTTAAAAAAGCATTGCATAAATGCTGACCATTTACACACTGGTGGCCCGGGAAACGCTACAGGAAGACCCAGGTTGTTAGCTTCATTTACTTTAGCTTCAATTCAATATTGGACCGAGTCTTTCTGACGTAGTGGTATGAGCTCCTCGTGATACTGTTTGGTCGGTCGAAGAGGTTGGGGGTCAGGATAGTTTGAATCAACGCTTTGCCTGGAAGGAGTCGAAGGACCCATCAGCAGATTCTCCATAGCATGTATTACCCAGGATGCATCGGGAGTAGCGCTATGGTGTACCATACCACTATCAGCGGCGGTGAGGTCCCCCCTCCCCAGGCAGGGCCTCCACAGTGAACGATCCCAGAGGAACCTTAATGTACTGTGTCTTATTAAGGCTAAACACCCAAGACTAAGGCTAAGGTCACATCCTAGAGTCACCCCTCCCGACCCCTCCCTGCTCCATAAGGACATGTGTCTGAACTCACTGTCTGGAGTCGCACGCATTTGCTGGCTGAAAGTATTTTCAGACCGACCTGAAAGGCTAGTGGTCTCTTCTCCTCGTGTCCTCCTCTGTTCCTCTTCTCCTCTTCTCCTCCTCTGCTCCTCTTGTCCACCTCTGCTCCTCTTCCTCTGCTCCTCCTCTGCTCCTCTTCTCCTCCTCTGCTCCTCCTCTGCTCCTCTTCTCCTCTGCTCCTCTTCCTCTGCTCCTCCTCTGCTCCTCTCCTTTTCTATTCCTACTCTCCTCTGCTCCTCTCCTCCTCTCCTCCTCTACTCCTCTCCTCCTCTGCTCCTCTCACCCTCTGCTCCTCCAAGGCCATGGCTCTCTGTGCAACAGATCAGGACGCCGTGTTGGAGGGACAGAGGGGCAGATAGCAGCTCAAGGTCTCCTCTCTCTCCATCTCCTCCCCGGGTTCGGCTCTGGCTAGGTCACCATTGTGTTTTTTATCCTTTTCAATTGTAGCAACGTCGATTTCTGTGAATATCATGCTCACCTAAATCAGGAGCGATGCTCCACAGGTAATCACCCAGCGACTGTGCTTGGTGTTAATTATAGTTATTATTTCCCAGGGCGTATCAGATTCAGGATGGTCTGTGCAGTGCCGTGCCGATGGAGGGCAGGAAGTGGACCCGGAGAGTGATCTTGTGACCGGGCTGAGAGTGAACCTGGAGAGTGATCTGGTGACTGAGAGTGTCCTCAGCTGTTACCTGTTGAATACTTCATGACCCAGCGGTGACTCTGGTAACACGACACCTCAACGTTATCCACAGCTCTCTGTTTGGAAAGTTCATCTCATTGGTTTCACCCCCCCCCCCCCTCTCTGGTCATCACAAGGTCACATGACGTTATTTACCCTTAAAGCCAATGGGAAGACTTCTAATGCCTGGGGTTGTGAGCGACTGAGCAGTGATGTGAATGTTTCTGTTTTGTCGTGGACCCCCAGGAATTTTGTATTTTTTACTCTTTTTAATTTATGTCCGTCAATGTTAAGTTTTTTAACGTCTATATTTTTATATTCAGAGAAAGTTTGTTGCATCTAAGCCATAAGCTCACTTTCTCAATTTCTTTACTAGCAATTGATTGTAATACAAGTGGATCTTTGTGTGATAAGAGCAAGTTTGTATCATCCGCAAAAAGTACTTTCTTAAAAATATTGGACGAGTGGACAAAATCGTTCATATAGATAATGTAAAGTAACGGCCCCAAAATTGACCCCTGGGGGACCCCATGGTTTATGATTCTTTTACTGGATCCTTTACCATTTATACGACATATTGTTTTCTCTCATAAAGATAGTTTCTAAACCAATCCAATGCAACACCTCTTATACCATTAAAATGCAGTTTATGAAACAAAATTTCATAATCAATAGTGTCAAAGGCTTTTGACCAGTCCAAGAAAATGCCAACAGAGAGATCACCTTTTTCAATAGCATCATATACATTTTCAGTTAAATCAAGAACCGCCATACATGTAGGTCTTTTTTTTCTGAAGCCATATTGAGAAGAGTCAAGAATATTTAATTTGTCTAAGAACTTAATTAGTCTGGTGTATACAATTTTTGTAAGATAAGATTAAAATGGGTCTGTAATAATTTAAACCATTTTTATCGCCAGAATTGTAGACCGGGATAATTTTTGCTATCTTGGCCATTTTTGGGACAGACCCCAGTGATAATGACAGATTGATACAGTGGGCCAAAGGATCAGGAATTTCGTTAGCAATGGCTTTTAGGTAGTACTGCAGATATTGTCGGTTCCTGATGACTTAGATCTTTTCATGCTCCTGATAGTTTCAATTACTTCAATACAATTTGTTGGCATTAAATAAAAGGAATTCGGTTGACCATCTTTTAAAAACTGGCTAAACGAGGCATTCAAAGGTTGAACTATGTTCCGCGTGAGATTTTTCCCAATAGAGACAAAATGAGAGTTTAAAACATCAGCAAGGTCAGCATCACCTGCATCACCACCCTTCTCTCGCCGTTCAAGACATCAGGTAACACAGTAATCTTTGGGCCCCTCACGAGAACGTTGTTGAGCACCTGCTATTTTTGGCATCGCCCTGTGATTTAGCCAGGAGTTCCCTAAAATGGTACCGTATGGCCTTTCTAATCATTTGTGTAAGTTTGTTCCTAAATTGTGTACATTTTTAATGTAACGTTTATATAAATAATTTTTATGAGAAATAGATTTTTTGATGTCCCTCGTGATCCAGGCATTTTTATTTGTGGTGCCATTTGCAACAACTTTCTTGGGTGTGGTGCTCTGCATAGAGTCTGTTATTTCATTTATCAATAAGTTATAAGCCCACCCCCTCTGATCATCACAAGGTCGCATGACGTTATTTACCCTTCAAGCCAATGGGAAGACTTCTAACACAAATGCACAAATTTAACCTGAAACCTTACAAACTAGTCAGGGGTTTAATTAGCTAGAAGAATTGCTGACATGGGTTGTGCAAACAATCTGGAGATCCTAGTATTCGTAGCAGTGTTATTCAGATGATTTCGACGCCTCCACCAAAAATCAAACAAGCAGAATCTCTCTATCGACCACTTTCCTCCACTTGGCCTCATGAGACGTGACGCTGGCACCGCCCTGGAAAGCCCTCCTCCACCCTTCTCCACCCTCCTCCACCCTCCTCCCTCCAGCCTCCTCCACCCTCCCAGCGGCCCTCTCAGCGTGCGGCTCATGTGCACACGAGAGACGACTCTGAGAGACACAGAGCTCTCTGTGTCTCTCCGAGTCTCCGCAGATAGGCTGGGACCTGCTCCGATAATGGAAGGCAAACACCGACCCCGCACAGCGAGGCCTGGCGGAGCGCTGACGGCGAGCTGACGGAGCGCCTACGTCAGCGCGGGGGGGGGGTGGGGGTGGGGGGGGGTGTGTGGGGGGGGGGGGGGGGGGGGGGGGGGGGGGTGGTGACCTCGATGCTGTATCACAGCGGAGACAATAGTCACTATATCATGCCGTGATGAGAAGTTAAGGATAGCCGAGATTGGCTGGAGGAGGGACCCTATCACTCCTCTGCGTGTTGTGTCTGGGCTGAGTCACGGTGTCCCTGATTGGACAGCCCGGAGGCTCTTCAAGGTTTTCTATTCAGCTCACACACGTCTTTAGATGATTGGCTGAAGCACTGAGGAGAGCCATGATCATATCACGGACAGACATGGAGATTGTGGCCCTCAGAAGCCAGTAGGGGATATTAATTCCCTTCTGAATAATTGTTTTGGTTAGTGCCACATTATCGGATTATTATCAGATAGAATTATTATGGTGCTTTCAGATCGTGTGTTATTAGGTAATCAAAGTTCAACAATGGCACTATCAGTGTCTCCCTGACAACCGCAGAGCTCAGAGATTGAGAAGGGTTCCTAGAAAACGGAATTTGCTGCCAAATGTTCGATATTTGTCATTTTACCCATCACATATCCTCGCTTAACCCCCTTCACCATGCCTGTCTCTCCCTCACTCCCTCACTCACTCACTCACTCACTCACTCCCTCACTCCCTCACTCACTCACTCACTCACTCACTCACTCACTCACTCACTACTACTCCCTCCTTCCCTCCTTACTCACTCACTCATACGCATGCACACAAAACTTTACGTTGCAGTGTGATTATGTAACAACCTGTAACAGCATGTAGTAATGTGTACTAAAATATACATTTTATTATATTATTTAAATATCTAATTATTAATTAGATAGGGAAGTGACTGCTGTCTTGGAGAGACTGAATCCAACCAAACTGTCCATATATTACCTTATATATGATGCTATGTTGATTTGTATTTTCTGGACCACTTGCCAGTCCCATTCATCAGGGATTAGCTGGTGAACTATCGACCACTCACGTTCCCGGGTCTTTACTCCCCCGGGAGTCCCCTCTGCAGGGGCCCTGCTAGGGGCCTTCCAGGGGCCTCCAGGGGCTTACCAGGGGTCCACCCATCTGACTGCCAGACCTTCAGAATCAGGATCAGCATGGCACAGGGAGTCCTCTTTCTGAGGCCTCATTTTGAGGCCACTCAACGGACAATGTGTTTATTTTATTTGGCAGGACAATATGACAGAAAGGCCCTAGTGTATGCAATACTTTATCTGATCAACTTTTAGTCACAGTGTTTGCGCTCATACACACACATGCGCACACTAACACACCCACACACACACACATATGCACGCTCAAACACACACACATGCACCCACAAACACAACTGCCCATAGTGATGCAGTGTTATAGATGGATAACTTAGCACCTGAGCTAACACTCGCTAACACTCAAAGCAGCAGTGGCGCTTCTCCAAGTCAGCCCTTCTGACAAAACAACACTCATGTCTTCCTGTACCCCCCCCCCCCCCCCCGAGCCCGACCTCCAGCCCATCACCACCCGAGATGGAGGGTGTAGCTCCGCCTGGGTCGCTACACTCGCCGTCCTGCGTCACTAGAGCTACGCCCTTGCGATGGAGGGGGTAGCTCCGTCCTGTGCGCTGCACCCTCCACTCTGCGTCACTAGAGCTACACCCTCCTAGTCGGAGGGATTAGCTCTGTCCCCTAGAGCTACACCCTCCTGGATGGAGGAGATAGCTCCGCCTGAGTGCAACACCCTCCATCCTGCGTCACTAGAGCTATCCCCTCCTGATGGAGGGGATAGCTCCGTCCTACGTATCTACACCCCCACCCTCCCAGGTGGAGGGCTTAGCTCCGCCTGCATCACTAGAGCTACACCCTCGTGATGGAGGGGATAGCTCCGTCCTACGTAGCAACACCACCCGGTCCACCGCGGCTCTGCTCAGAACAACGGTCAGAGTCAACACGCCGCGGGCTAAACCAGCGCCGCGGGGTCCGGCCGGCGCCGCCATTGACGCAGTAATCTGCTGTGTCAATCCCGGCCGGGCCGTCTGGCCCCTGTCTGGGATCCGGGCCCCCGGACAAAGGGCCCCGGACACCACGGCCAGCGACAAAGAGCCCGGAGCTAATAGGAGCGGACAAGGCCTGCTGACGGGAGGCGGGCCGTGGGCGATCCTCAGACCCGCGAGGCTGCGGTCTGACTGCAGCAACGCCGTGTGCGCGCGTATGCGTTTGTGCCTGTGTGTGTGCGTGTGTGTGTGTGTATGTGTGTGTGTTTATGTGTGTGCACGCGGTGGTGTCTGTGCCTGTGTGTGTGTGTGTGCGCACCATGGCATTTTCGTTTGTGTGCGTTCGTGTTTGTGTGTACGTGTGTGCGTTTGCGTGCTTTTGCGTGCTTGTGTGTGTTTATGTGTGTGCGTTTGCGTTTGTATGCGTTTCTGTGTGTGCCTGTATGTGTATGCGCGCCCTGGCGTGTGTGTCTGTGTGTGTGTGGGTATGTGTGCGGACACAAGTTTGGAAACACGTTTGTGAAGCGTACCCAGCCCCCCCCCATCATCCCAGCGGTCTCGCCGTGACCCATGATGACCCCGGGGAGATCATTGTCTCAGACCTGAACACACTGGTCCCGCGGCCGACCGGGGGGGGGGAATGCAGGGGGGGGTGGTGAAGGTGCGGTGCTCTCCATTGTTGCCGAGGAATCCAGCGTTGGTCTTTGAAGGGTCAGAACCTGATCCGGAGCCATTGTCCTGTTTTGTCCCCCCCCCCCCCCCCCCAGAGAAGAAGAAGGCGGAGTCACGGGAGCGGAGAGCGCTCCCTACGGCCAGCGGGGGGGCCGCAGCGAGGACAGGCCGCTCTGTTGTCGCGTGAGGAGGAGGAGGAGGAGGAGGAGGAGGAAGGACACCGCCTGCTCCCTGGGAATGCGGACGGGAAACCCTGCGTGGGCCGCGCTGGAATCTCCTCAAAGCCTCGGAGCGCCGGAGCCGCGTTCCCACGTCGACGGGCCGCACCCTGGCCCTCCCTGGGCCGGAGCGCCGTGAGGCCCCGGGCCCTTTGTTCCCCCCCGATGTTCTCGCCCCCCCCCCCCCCATGCAAGAGGTTCACCTACGAAGTCCCGGGTTCGGGCGACCTGTTCAGCCCCCCGCCCCCCCGGTCAGCGACACATTCCCCGCGCATTCCCCGTCACAAAGCGCCTCAGTGTTGTCACGGTTTCTCCCGCTCAAACATCACACGATTTTTGAGCGGGGGGAGGTGGGCCCCCAGCCCCGTCGGGTGAGACGGGTTCTGCTCGGGGGGCCCCGGCCCCGTCGGGTGAGACGGGTTCTGCTCGGGGGGCCCCGGCCCTGTCGGGTGAGACGGGTTCTGCTCGGGGGGCCCCGGCCCTGTCGGGTGAGATGGGTTCTGCTCAGGGGCCCCGGCCCCCTCACCATTTAGATCTCTGATCGAACACACACAGGTGGATACACACACACGCTTGCTCACAGAGGTACACACACATATGCTTGATGCACAAGCGTGCATCCACACACACACACATACGCACGCATACACAAACATACGCTCACACGCACATGCAAGCACACACACGCACACACACACACGCACGCACGCACGCACGCACACACGCGCACGCACGCACACACCCACGCACACCTGCCCATAGTGATGCACTGTTCTTCCCACACAGGATCCGTAGCAGTTGTTGTTTCCATGGCAACTGACTTAACTTGTGGTCCAGCCGTTTCACGGTGCCGTAGGTGAGTTATTATCATTTGATTGTAATTCGTTAGAAAGGACCCCGCCGGCCGGGGCTATTAGTGAGCTCTGAGCTGCTCTGTGAGAACGTCTGTTCCTTATGCAGCTGGATGAGACCACCTTGCTCCTAGACCACGACGGCTGAGCTGGGCATCTCTTCCCTGATTGGTTCAGGGAATCCATCTTGCCTTCGATCACAAGCGTGTGAGGGCCACACTTCTCCATGGAGGAGGGATTTAGGAAGGGAGCAGAGAGGTCAGTGGAACCAGGACATTGGAAGAGGATGTTGATATTGGGGACATGGAATGAATGTCTGTCTGCCTTTGCTGAAGAATGCTTTTCATAGAGTTATAATCGGTAAACAAGTGTGCCTTTTCTGTATTGTGAAGGAACATTCACAATTTATAATTAACACCATTAAAACCCTTAAACATAATTACAAACTTTATAACATTAAGACTGTATGGCAGAAGTGCATTAATGTAATTGACTTCTTAACTCACTAATATGCTTTCTAATATCTCCAGACATTGCAGATATTCTGGTAAGCTGGTGCTGAAAGGCCCAGGCTGAACTGGGAACCAAAGGTCCTTACAAAGTAAATTACATATTAATTATATTAAGATGCTATAGAATATATTGTGTTTAATAAATTGTATCAGTTAGTAACTCATTCTGTTCTGTATATATTTATTTATTCTTAGACTGACAGACAGAGCAAACTGTTTTGAAAGGAAGGAGGGATGTACTGGGAGCACTTTGCTGTCAGCTGTAACTGTGTGGCCATGGCAAATGGTTTACATGGCCAACTAGTTAGGTAGAGGGGGGCCCTCAGCAGAGTGCTGCTTTTGGCCCCGGGAGATCAGAACCGCCACTGTATACATGACATTACATACGGACAAAAAAACCCTAATGAGCGTCCTGACTTCTCTGTGGCTGTACTGCTTGTGACCGCCAGAGATCACTGCTGCACTGTGGTGCGACGCCGTTTGTCTATTAATTTAGCTCTATTATTTACTATACAATATGGAGAGCTAAACATAGATAATAATAAATGTGTTTAAAGTGATGGTTATATACCCTTATAATTAATGCCTACTTTTAAATTACTTTCCCCAAATATCCACTTGAGGAACGATCCATGTATAATATGCTTATGTATATAATAGGCCGATTACGTCATCTGACTTCCGAACAAATATTTGATTCATTGTTAGAAAATGTTCAGAGTTGAAGGCGTGCTCTGTACAGTCTCTAAGGCCCAGATCAAAACTGGCATGAACATATTCGGTTTTTATTTTCTGGCTGTTACCGGCGGATCTGAATCGAGCCTAAACAAACTCTCACCATTGTCCCCAACGCCCAATCTATTCCAACATGACATCAGTTAACCGACTCAGGGAGTCAAAATAAACATATATCCACCACATCCATCCATACTATTAATAACACCCCTCTAACATCTTCGTGTTGTGTGAGTTGTTGGCTGGGAGGATTCAAAGTGTGTCTGTGTTTTCACTCCCGACTCAAGGGTTCGGGTCAGGGTTCGTCAGCCGTCATTTTCCACAAACTGGATGCGCTGCTAGATCTCACCACTCCGCCCTGTTCAGGCAGCGGGACCCCATCTCACCACTAGGGGGCAGCCTCCGCCCTGTTCAGGCAGCGGGACCCCATCTCACCACTAGGGGGCAGCCTCCGCCCTGTTCAGGAAGCGGGACACCATCTCACCACTAGGGAGCAGCCTCCGCCCTGTTCAGGCAGCGGGACTTCAACTCGCAAACAGAATAAATAAAGGCACCCGGAGCTATGAATATACATTGACCATGAAGGAAGATAAACGCATTATATTGGCCATTAAGCCTTTAAAACTGATTCAATATGGACATAAGCTTATTAATTGTTTTGTCAACTAGGGGCAAAGCATATGAAACATTCAGAATTGTAAATATTGAAAACGCGTATTAATCCTATTAAACTATGTATTAAAAACACGTACTATCCTTATAACTATGTAGGAAATACATGTATTTATCCTCAATAACTACGTAGTAAATGCATTTATCGTTAATAACTATGTAGTAAATACATGTATTTATCCTAAATAACTATGTAGTAAATACATGGATTTTTCCTGAATAACTATGAAGTAAATACATGTATTTATCTTTATTATTTGTGTGTGTTCCAGTATGTGTGGCTCGTGAGTGACAGGGATGTGGAGGCCACTGTTCCACGCTCTTCTGGTTTTCTCTCTCTCTCTCTCACCATCTCTCTCTCGCTCTCTCTCTCTCTCTCTCTCTCTCTCTCTCTCTCTCTCTCTCTCTCTCTCTCTCTCTCTCTTTCTCCCATTCTTTCTTTCGCTCTCTCTTTTTTCTTTCTTTCTCTTTTGTCTGTCTGTCTGTCTGTCTGTCTGTCTGTCTGTCTGTCTGTCTGTCTGTCTGTCTTTCTTTCTTTCTTTCTTTCTTTCTTTCTTTCTTTCTTTCTTTCTTTCTTTCTTTTTCTCCCTCTCTCTTTCTCTCTCTCTCTCTCTCTCAGCTCTACTACTACTCTACTGTACTACTTTACATAATGAATACTACAGTACTAAATACACATTGTATTTCTCTTCCTGGTCACAGAGGTATTTATTTATCACTATTTATTAACTATTTTCCTATTTCCAAAGAGATCTTCAGTGAATTCTGAATTGAAGTTCACCCTTAAGACCTACTTCACCCCTAACCCCTAACCCCTACCTGACCCCTGACCCCTACCTGTCTCCTAACCCCTACCTGACCCCTGACCCCTACCTGACCCCTGACCCCTACCTGACCCCTAACCCCTACCTGACCCCTGACCCCTACCTGACCCCTAACCCCACCAGACCCCTGACCCCTACCTGACCCCTGACCCCTACCTGACCCCTAACCCCTACCTGACCCCTAACCCCTACCTGACCCCTGACCCCTACCTGACCCCTAACCCCACCATACCCCTGACCCCTACCTGACCCCTAACCCCTACCTGACCCCTGACACCTACCTGACCCCTAACCCCTACCTGACCCCTGACCCCTACCTGACCCCTAACCCCTACCTGACCCCTGACCCATACCTGACCCCTAACCCCTACCTGATCCCTGACCCCTATCTGACCCCTGACCCCTACCTGCTCCTTCCGGTCATAATGGTTTGAGGGAGCAGGTAGGGGTCAGGGGTCACCTTGTTCAGGGACGCCCAATACAGGTGGACTGCAGACCCGGGGCTTTGAACCCAGGCCCGCGGACGGAGGGACTCATTCAACTCCTCAGCCCTCGCTGCCAAACATTCCATCAGCTCTCAGGAACTTCCTGTCCACTTCCTATTCACTTCCTGTTCACTTCCTGGGATAAGCCTAATTATCCGCATTGGCTATCGTATTCCCTGTAGGCTTCGCCACCGCCTCTTTCTCTCTCGCTCTCTTACACTTTTCAGTGTTGTTTCTTGAAATAAAAGGCCAAAGTATTCATGGTTATTATTAAGTATTTACAGTTATTACTAAGCCAAACCACAGTTTTTCTTTTTCACTATGGGTCATAATGCAACATAATTAGAGCCTGGAAAATGTAAATGTGTGTTGAATAGTTTGGAGCATTTGCACATTCACTTCAAGGTTGTTCCTTCTTTCTGGATATGTTAAGATGTGTATATTCTTTCGAGGTGTGGGGGATTATATCAGTCATATCTTTATTAATCATTTCCCATGTTATTGTAATTAGCGGAGCAGTGTATATATATAACATAACGATATATATTATATAAGAAAAACACCTTGTTATGTAGTGATTATTTGAATGTAGTTATTGCTGTTCATCTACAAATTATGTTGTCTTTGTTGTTAGCATTGTTATAAGATATATATTTTTCAGATACATTAATTGATAATCAGTTATCAGGGTTTCTTGCTCAGTGACCTCTGCCGGTAGATTGTGGCCATCGGGGTTGGAACCACCATTCTGACGTTGAGGTCCACCATTCTGACGCATGCGGCCCCTCTATGGCGGCCATATTTCCTTCAAACATGGCCGCCATAGAGCTCTCCCTGAGGCCACACCTCCAGCAGTTAACCCCTCCCTCCCCGGACCAGCGCTCTGATCCACAGCCAGCAACAACATGGCCTGAGTTACTGCACCCTCAGCCTCACGTGAGTTATCCCCTCTGGGCCTAGGAGAGAGGTGGAGGAGGGGGAGAGAGAGGAGGAGAGGAGAGAGAGAGGAGGAGGAGGAGGAGAGAGAGGAAGAGGAGGAGAGAGAGGAAGAGGAGGAGAGAGAGGAAGAGGAGGGGAGGAGGGGGAGAAAGAGGAACAGAGAAGAGAAAGGTAGAGGAGGCGGAGAGAGAGTGGAGTAGAGGAGAGGGAGGAGGAGGAGAGAGAGGAGGAGAGGAGGGAGAGGAGTTGGAGGAGAGAGAGGAAGAGGAGGGGAGAACGGGGAGAAAGAGGAACAGAGAAGAGAAAGGTAGAGGAGGCGGAGAGAGAGTGGAGTAGAGGAGAGGGAGGAGGAGGAGAGAGAGGAGGAGAGGAGGGAGAGGAGTTGGAGGAGAGAGAGGAAGAGGAGGGGAGAACGGGGAGAAAGAGGAACAGAGAAGAGAAAGGTAGAGGAGGCGGAGAGAGAGCTGGAGCAGAGGAAAGAGAGGTGGAGAGAGAGGAGGAGAGGAGAGAGAGAGGAGGAGGAGAGAGGTGGAGCAGAGGAAAGAGAGAAATGGAGAGAGAGAGGAGGAGGAGGAGACAGAGACGAGGAGGAGGAGAGAGAAGGAGAGAGAGGTGCAGGGTGAGGGAGGAGAGAGAGAGGAGGAGGAGGAGAGATGTGGAGGAGAGGGACAGAGAGGAGCAGTGGAGGAGGAGGAGGAGGAGGAGGAAAGAGAGGTGGAGCAGAGGAGAGAGAGTGGAGGGTGGTGGAGGAGGAGAGAGAAGTGGAGGGAGGTGGAGGAGAAGAGAGAAGTGGAGGGTGGTGGAGGAGAAGAGAGAGGTGGAGGGAGGTGCAAGAGGAGGAGCTGGAGGAGGTGGAGGGGGAGATAGTGGCGGTGCAGCTCTTAATTAATGAGGCGGCTTTGTGGAGGAAGTCTTCACTAAATGAAATATGCGGCATGCTTTCAGCAGGAGGAGAGGAGCGGGGATGTTGTTCTACACTCGGAGGAGGGGAGGAGGACCGCAGGAGAATTTATTTCCATTTAGAATAAGTTGAGATGAAAGGAGAACTCCACGAGAGATGCAGCAGAACGAGACGTAGAACCACTGAGTCCCAGGTGACCGGTTCTCCAGAGAATGAGGCATATTTAAAAAAGCATTTCTCAGAAGAATGGAGAGCAGTAACTTCTCCTCCTCCTCCTCCTCCTCCCTGCGGGCCCCACAGCAGATTCCACCCAAGACAAATTCATGATTAAATAACACGGCGGCAAACAACAGCTGTAGAGCGACACGAATGAGGGGTGTAGACGTTCTGGTCCAGTCCAGAGTCAGTAATAGTTCACCGTTCAAATAAAACTCACTATTAAAATCACTATTTAAAAACGTAACCCAGAACAATGCAGGGTGCATAATGATGACATCAGCATGTGTCCTCCTGAGGGTGAGAGGGTTAGTCTGTGACTTCATGTCCTCCCCCCCACTGGCACCTCCATGATGAGTCATGGAGGTGCTCATGGTTCCATGAGCTGAGAACCCCTGGGCTGCGTCAAACCCCCGCCTGCCTGTCTGTCTGTCTGTCTGTCTGTCTGTCTGTCTGTCTGTCTGTCTGTCTGTCTGTCTGTCTGTCTGTCTGTCTGTCTGTCCGTCCGTCTGTCTGTCTGTCTGTCTTCCTGTCTGTCTATCTTCCTGTCTGTCTGTCTGTCTCTCTGTCCGTCTGTCCGTCTGTCTGTCTGTCTGTCTGCTGGCCCGGCTGTTGTTAGGGGATGTAAACGGCTGTGAGTGACAGCCTTCAGAGAGCAGCAGATCTCTGTGTTTACGATACGCTCTGATCCACATTCATCCCCCGACGTTCTGAAACCCATTAGTGGGCCAAGTAAGAGAGGGAAGCCAGACAGACAGACAGACAGACAGACAGACAGACAGACAGACAGACAGACAGACAGACAGTCGGACAGACAGACAGATAGATGGAGGGGTTGTGGGGTAAACAGGGCCGTGGTGGGACGGTCAATTACACTACAGTCTAAACAAACAATAGTCAGAGTGCAGACAGGGATGGAGCTCTGAGCTGTGAAACTCATGACAAACTAAAGGAACAATAAGGATGATTCAGAACAGGTAAAGACGTCCTCCTGAGGCCCAGGAACATGTCTCCTCCTCCTCCTGTCTGAGGACCAGGAACAGTGTTGCCAGATTGGGGCAGGTTTCCCACCCAATCTGGCAACCCTGGCTGCAGCGTGTTGCAGGAACCTGGAACTTCTCCTTACAACACGGGGCCTTCTCCAGTCTCCTGAGCTGGACCGCCTCCAGTGTGGAGGAAGAAGAACTCCTTTGTTTCGCTTTAGAAACACAAAGCTCTGTGCAGCCTGCGGCCAGGTTGTGTTAAATGTTGTGTACTCTGTCTCTGTCTCCCGTGGTGTTTACACTTCTTACGGTTCTTCTCCACAACCCAGGATGGGTTCTCTCCCTCTCTCTTTGTCTCCATCCCTCTCCCTCTCTCTCTCTCTCTCTCTCTCTCCCTCCCTCTTTGTCCCCCTCTCCCTCTCTATTTCTCTCTCTCACTCACTCTCTCTCCCTCCCTCTCTCTCTCTCTCCCTCTTACACCCCCTCCCTCTCTCTCTCTCGCCCTCTCTCTCTCGCTCTCTCTTTCTCCCCCTCTCCCTATCTATCTCTCTCTCTCTCACTCACTCTCTTTCCCTTTTTCTCCCCCTCTCCCTATATCTCTCTCACACACTCACTATCTCTCTCCCCCCTCCCCCTCTCTCTCTCCCTCTCTCTCTCTTTCTGGAAGACGGTTCAGATTCCTCGGCTCATCCTTAGCCTCGGGTGATGTGGCGTTGTTTCGACTTTTTTCCCCCACCCCCCTTTCTCTCCCCCTCTCCTCCCCCCTGCTGTGCCTTAAGAGTCCATTGAGCCTTTACACCCCTGGACTGGTGTTCAGGATTTAGTGTGACGCTACAACATGTGTATTGTGTGCATTGTGTGCATTGTGTGTATTGCCGCGTGCCTGTGTCGATTTCTGACCTACACATCAATAATAATTATTGTGTAAATAGTAAGTATGATGTGGAACCACGTTAGAAATCATTGACATCATTGATATTTTGTTAGAATTTGTATAGCTCCGACTGCTAATGCAGTCCATTCACAGCAGGAACCGTTTAAATGATTTATTCTTTCTTAAAACAAAGGCTAAAGTATTTATGGTTGTTATCAAGCCAAGCCACAGTTTCTCTGGGTAACTCTTGGTCATAAAAGCGCAACAGAAATCGGAAACTGGAAAAACGAAAATGTTAAATAGCTTGGAACTCGATGAGGAGCGTTTGAACTCATTAACACGAGAGATGGACAACGTTAAGTTAACTAAAGTAAAGTTAACACTGGATCCTCGCTCCGCTCATGTTGTGATTCTAATAACGTCCACATGTCATAAATTCCTGACCCCCTCCCCCCCATGACTCCACTGGTCTGAGACCTGAACTGATCTGAACCCGCTCTACCCCCCCCCCGCCCCAATTTATCCGCTGGTATGGGACCTAAACTGGTCTCTGTCCACCTCCAGTCCTTCACTGGTCCGGGACCTGAACTGGTTTCAGAGCGGCTCTGTGTTCGCGTCCCGGCGTGTCTTCCTGTGATGTAATGAAGGAGGTGCTGTTGTGTTACACACACGGCTTGTGTCTAACCCTGACCCTCCCTCCATATAAGAGTCCACACTAAAGATTTGAATTAATGTGCAGTGGCAGAACGCGATAAGCATCGACAATCGGCCGATGTTTCAAATGACGCTTGCATCGTTTGTTAATGAAGCAGCGGGCTGATCCGATTACTGCAGTGGGAAAACGGATTCAGTGGCTTGTCGGCAATAAACCCAATTAAGAAATAATCAGTGTTCACATGTGCCTTAACGAGGCGAGCACGGGGACGTTTGTTTTGAAGTTATTCAGAACGCAGTTTCTTCTCCTGCTCCTCTCTTGTCTCCCCTCCCTCTCCGTCCCTGGGTGAGTGTTTTGAGTGACAGATTGACTCCCCCCCCCCCCCCCATGTGGAGGTGGAGTTGGGGGCTGTGTGGACACTACAGTCAGATTTACATTTACTGTTCCTTGTCCTCATTTAGGGTTTAGCAGACGCTTTTATCCGAAGCAATTATCAGAAGAAAGAGAAACAACAATATATCTGTCGGTACAGTAAGGATTTTTATAGAACCAAGTGCCAAGCACTAACTATCAGAAGGTTAACCCATTCCATGTACACAAAAAAGATAGCTAGGGTAAGATGAGGTTCTAACAGCGTCCTGGTGACTGAGGTTCTAACAGCGTTCTGGTGACTGAGGTTCTAACAGCGTTCTGGTGACTGAGGTTCTAACAACGTCCTGGTGACTGAGGTTCTAAAAGCATTCTGGTGACTCAGGTTCTAACAGCGTTCCAGTGACTGAGGTTCTAACAGCGTTCTGGTGACTGGGGTTCTAACAGCATTCTGGTGACTGAGGTTCTAACAGCGTTCTGGTGAATGGGGTTCTAACAGCGTCCTGGTGAATGGGGTTCTACCAGTGTTCTGCGTGCTGGTGACTGAGGTTCTAACAGACCCTGCCCTCTGCTGGCTTGGGGGCTCAGAGAGGAGGAGAACAGGGTTGTTTAGACAAGCGTAATTCAGATCAGCAGTGAGCTGAGCCAGTGGCTCCTTGTACAGATTACCTCCACACGGAGCGCCTCGTGGAACCACTCCCATCGTAGCGCTGAGAGCATCCCGGCGTCGGGGCAGAGCAGCGCTCCCGGCCTTGGAACAACGCTCCGGCTGGAACTCAGCAAAGCTCCGGCTGGGACACATGCCGGGTTCAAACTCACGCTGAAAGCATTTCTCAAGAGCAGTTAGTCGTCTTTCTCTGATGTATGGAGAGACAGTGAAATGGCTATGGGGGGAGTTTACCTCCAGTAGTTTACCAGTAGTTTACCTTCAGTAGTTTACTTCCCGTAGTTTATCTCCAGTAGTTTACCTCCAGTAGTTTACCAGTAGTTTACAATCAGTAGTTTACCTCCAGTAGTTTCTCTCCAGTAGTTTCTCTCCAGTAGCTTACCAGTAGTATACCTTCAATAGCTTACCTCCAGTAGTTTATCTCCAGTCGTTTACCAGTTGTTTACCTCCAGTAGTTTACCAGTAGTTTACCTCCAGTAGTTTACCAGTAGTTTACCTCCAGTAGTTTAACTCCTGTAGTTTACCAGTAGTTTACCTCCAGTATTTTACCAGTAGTTTATCAGTAGTTTACCTCCAGTATTTTACCAGTAGTTTATCAGTAGTTTAACTCCAGTAGTTTACCTCTAGTAGTTAACCTCCAGTAGTTTACCTCCAGTAGTTTACCTCCAGTAGTTAACCTCCAGTAGCTTACCAGTAGTTTACCTCCGGTAGTTTACCTCCAGTAGTTGAGACGGACAGAGAGACAGAGAGACTGACAGGCAGACAGAGAGATGGACAGACAGAGACACAGAGACAGAGAGAGAGAGAGAGAGAGAGAGAGAGACAGGCGTGGAGACAGACAGGGGGTGTCAGCTGACCTGGTGTTTTGTCTACGCTGGGCGTTGTGCACCGAGAGTCGGCGTCCATGTGTTTACACAACTCCTTCAGTGTCCCTGCACGCACACACACACACACACCCCCCCCCACACACACACACACACTCACACACAAGCGCATGCACACACACACACACACACACACACACACACACACACACACACACACACACACACACACTAACAAAGACAAACACACGCACACACATGCACACGCGCATGCACACACAGACTCTCTCGCACACAAGCACACACAAACAAACGACAAACACACACATACACACACACACACACACACACTAACAGACACACACACACTTTCACACACACTTACAGACACACACACACAAACCCACTCTCATACACATCCACTGGACCACCGGTAAGAGCAGTGGTCTTCGATCTGTGCCCCCCCACCCCTCTACAGGAGACGACTGCCGGTCCCTCAGGTCAGGAGAGGGACTCCTGTGGTCTGGGGGGCCGCACGCACACACACACAGACACACACACGCATAGACATAAACACACACACACACACACACACACACACACACACACACACATGCACACTAACACACACGCACACACACACACACACACATAGACATAAACACATAAACACACACTTACACACACTGACTTTCATTTCTTTCCCGTGCGCCCCCCCTCCCCCTGAGACAATGGGTCATTCTGGAGAGCTTTGCTGGAACCAGCAGTCATTTAACCTCTGACCTCTGACCTAGGGTGAGGCGAGGGTTAGGGCAATGGGAGGAGAGGAGGAGAGGAGAAAGGAAGAGAGGAGAGAGGAAAGGAGGAGGAAGAGAAAGAGGAGAGGAGGAGAGGAGAGAGAACAGGAGGAGGAGGAGGAGAGGAGGGAGGTGAGACGGGAAGGTAGGAGAGGAGAGAAGAGGATAGTAGAGAGGAGATTGATAGGATTAAGCCATATACCGAGTCTCGAACGGACAGCTGTCACTTGTCTGAATATATATATATCAATCAGTTTGACCTGACGTGTTTCCCTGGCAACCAGCAGCATACAAGGCCGTTGATTGACGGGTGACTGCAGATGATGGATCATATAGCTAGTTGTAGCGTATGTCACTTACTAACCCAACAAAGATGAAGAGAAGTTTATACCAAACCATAAAGATTATCTTTCACTCACTTTCTTCTGGTAGGTCTCGTTTAAGAAGAGGCTTTTGAACGTAAAGGTTATGAAATATTTCCAATATCAATTAAGCAATTAATTCCATCAAGGGGTGGGACAGAACCTTTCATGGAATTCTCTTTCTCTCTCTCTCTCTCTCTCTCTCTCTCTCTCTCGCTCTCTCTCTGTCTCTCTCTCGTATGGTCCATTGTGAACTTTCTCCGTGACCCCGCAGTGACCCTGCAGGTAGAGACAAAGTGGAGCAGGAAGGTCACCATGCCGCAGGACTCTCTCCCCTCCCCTCTCTCCTCTCCTCTTTCCCTCTTGCTCCCTCTTTCATCTCCCCTCCCTCCCTCTCCCTCTCTCCCTTTCCCTCTCCCCCTTTCTCTCTCCCCTCCCTCTCTCTCTCTCTCCCTTCCTCACTCTCACCCTCTCTCCCCCCCCTCGCTCCCTTCCTCTCTGTCACCCTCTCTCCCCCCCCCCTCTCTCCCCTCCTCTCTCTCTCCCTCTCTCTCCCCCTCTCTCCCCCCTCCCCTCTGATCATGAGAGCCAGTCCATTGTTGGGTGCCTCCCGTCCCCACTACACCTAGAGGCGTATTGGCCCCCCCAGACTGCGGTATTGGCCCCCCCAGACGGGGCTGGTGTGGGGGCCCCTGAGGGCTGCCGGGTTTAGGGGGGGCGGGGGGGGGGGAGTCTTAAAAGGCTCATTAACTCCCTGGTAAGGTGGCTTTGAAGACACTTAATCCCATTCTGAAGGAGACATTATGTGGCATCAATACACAATACACAGCACACATACACACACACACACAGGCACAAACGCATACACGCGCAGGCACA
>NC_136942.1:10745912-10765912 GCF_949987615.1 Pollachius pollachius
TAGAGGCTAAGCTTCAGTCCCTCTCCAGGGCCGGAGGGGAGGGCGAATGGGTTACTAAACCCAGCAGGACTCAGCCCCGCAGCCAGCAGTAAACTGGGAGAGCGGGGGTCGTCATGAAATACGGGACTTCTTGAAAAACGTACAAAAATGATTTAATACTCATACCAATATGTGTCCAATTAAGTGCTAGTTTCCAGTAAACTTCCATTTTACAATAAATGTACATGCGGATTTCCATCAGCGGTCGGTAACCACTGAGACGGTGTCTGTCATGGCGCTTTGAACCCGGGGATTAGCTAATAACACCGCCGTTCCTCCAGTCAACTCAGGGTGAACCGTCGCTGGGCTCAGAGGCAGCCGTTAGCTCCTCGCTCCGCCGCACATCACAGTTGTCAGCTCCTGCAGATGTTGGGGGATCGCAGCCACGCCATCGCATCACACCGGGTTAGTACGGGATGTCTGCCCTGTGTGTGTGTGTGTGTGTGTGTGTGTGTGTGTGTGTGTGTGTGTGTGTGTGTGTGTGTGTGTGTGTGTGTGTGTGTGTTTGTGTGTGTGTTGCCATGCCAATCGTCCTGGCCACTGCAAGAAGCTGGCTGTCACTCTTGATAGCAGGACTTCACCCTGGCCGGGGGTCAGCATGTAGGGGAGAGACTACACCCCCACACCCCTCCCCCCCCCTTCTCTCTCTCTCCCTCCCTTTCAAGTCTGGCGAGAGAGAGAGAGAGAGAGAGAGAGAGAGAGAGAGGGGAAGGGTGAACGAGTGAGTTACAGAGAGAGAGAGAGGAAGGAGGAGAGAGTGAAAGAGTGAAAGTTACAGAGAGAGAGAGAGGAAGGAGGAGAGAGTAAAAGAGTGAAAGTTACAGAGAGAGAGAGAGTGCGAGAGAGAGAGAGAGGGAGAGGAAGGGTGAAATAGTGAAGAGTGAAAGATACACAGAGAGAGCGAGAGGAAAGATTAAAAGAATGAAAGTTACAGAGAGAGAGAGGTCTCTCTGTCCTCTCCTAGCCCACCGGCCCGTCTGTCAGCTCAGGGCCGTCTAAAGGTCATCAACCACCACACACATAAAACATCCCAGGGTCAAAGGTGTTTGGACCCTGGGATGTTAAAGTCTGTTAAGATCTTCTCTGTCCCCTCTCTGTTTAAGTCTGCTCTGTCCTCTCCACCTCCTGAGCTCTGCTGGGGCCCTTGAGCCACGCCTTCTTTGAAACTTCAGACAGCTGCTGTGGAACACTGACGTACTGGCTCATGGTTCTGTGCTCCACTGCCGGGATGGCGGTCGCCCAGCCACACTGTTCGGCTGTCTATCACCAGGCGTCATGTCTGAGTCAGTGTCACCTCTCCACGTTCACGCACAAATGTTATTTTGTGCAACATGCGTCTCAGGAGGAAGAGCGGGTCGGCTGGTAACCCAGAAGGTTGCTAGTTCGATCCGTGACTCCTCCTAGCTGAGGGTCGAGGTGTCCCTGAGCAAGACACCTCACCCTGACTGCTCCCGGCGAGCTGGCTGTCGCCTTACGTTGATGACACCGCAGTTGCTGTGTGAATGTGTGAATAAATGGCTGAATGTGAAGCAGTATTGTAATGCATTTTGAGTGACTACTGGTTAGAAAAGCGCGGTATAAATGCGATCCGTTTAGCATTCTTTTGATTGACTGCTCTGTGGGGCGGTGTGCACTGTCAGCCTGCGACCAGGCTGGGTCTGTTGAGCTCTGGAGTCAGGCTACATCTCAGTCCGTGACTCAGTCCTGAACCGGGCCCTGGTTCCTGGGGCTGCCTCGGGACCCCCCAGGGGTGGACTTTGGAGCCTCTTCAGATCTCTAGGGTCTGGACAAAGAGCTCGGTGGAGGTCGCTGCTCCAGGGCACGTCGGCACGCCACCAACCACAACACACGTCTGTACTCACGCTCAGGCTGCCATTTTGTCTCTTTAAGGGCCTGGGGGGGGGGGCCCTGGCCGGCCGCTGACCTCGCCCTGCCTGCTTCAGAGGAGGAGGGAGGAGACTAAGGGCCCCTCACTAAGGGCCCGATGCTGCCTTAAGTGCCAGCATCAGGTCTCTGGTTTACCTCTCGCTAGCTGTGGGCTAAAATAAGAAACTACAAAGAGAAAAGCTTCAGTGGTCTTAGAACCTCTTTCTCTGGTGGCTTTCCCCCCCACCCCCTCTCCCTCCCCTCACCCCCTCTCACCCTCTCTCCCTCCCCCCACCTCACCCGATACCCCAACACGCACAACATGCACACACACTCACGCACACCAAGAAGTGACAAGCAATGTTCTCTGTCGGGCTTAAAGGTGCAGTGTGTATGATTTAGTGGCATCTAGTGGTGAGGTTTCAAATTGCAACAAACTGTTTAACCCCACCTCCCATATCCCCCACTTTCAAACGATGTAGGATGAGCACTGGCCTGCACTTGCCTGCACTGGCCTGCACTGGCCTGCACTGGCCTGCACTGGCCTGAACTGGCCTATACTTTTCTGAACTGGCCTGTAAGTACATCCAAAATGATGATATTGTCTGTGACAGCATGGCATAGCCAAGAGTCAAGCGATGAGGTTTCATGATAGATTTATGAATTGTTCTCGGTCATGAAGTCTGTACATCTAAAGTTTACAGATGAGATAGAGATCGTGGTTCTCGAAGTGGCCTATATATTCCTCCGACCCCTAGACCACCCCCGTCTCATGAGAGGCATTTCAAACTCAGTGTGTGTGTGAGTGAGAGTGTGTGTAGCGCTGGGAAGTGTGAGGAGCCGTTTCCTGTTCTTCATCTCTCTCCAGGGAACCCTTCTCGCGCTGACGTTTTAAGGAGCCCTCCTCAGTGAACCGGGTGTTAGGGACAATAAACCAAGAACGGAATTACCTGACGAGAGCATCTTCACCCCGATCCCCAGTTGGTATTGTTTACTCCTGTATTTCCCCGCTACAACCATTACGCCCCCCCCCCCCCCCCCCCCCCCCCCCCCCCCCCCCCACTGGTTCTCGCCCGCATGACCTCCTGCTCTTGGTGAGCGACAGCCCTATTATGGGATGTTAGCAGTGGTCCTGAATCACCTCAGATCCTCCGTCGACGGGTCCAGGATGTCTTCGCTGTAGCCCTCCTTGTGTCTCCTGTACCCCCCCCACCTCCCCCGAGCCTCCACCCAAAAAGACGGGTGGAGGCAGAGGGTGAACAACAGAAGCCCAGTGCTCCCAGTGCTCCCAGCGCGACCCTCAGCCCTGAGCAACACTTGCTCAGACGCTCCAGCCATCATTCGCAGTTTTATGTGTTGACGTTCTGTTAGTGGACGGAAGATGTGTTAACATACTGTCAATACCCCCCTCCCCCTCCCGTCTCCCCCTCTCTCCCGTCTCTCTCCCCAGTCACGTCTTCCCCTCCCGTCTCCCCTTCCTGTCCCGTCTCCCTCTCCAGAGAGAGCGAGAGAGAGAGAGAGAGAGAGAGAGAGTGAAAGAGAGAGAGAGAGAGAGAGAGAGAGAGAGCGAGAGAGAGAGAGAGAGAGCGAGAGAGAGAGAGAGAGAGCGAGAGAGCGAGAGAGAGAGAGAGAGAGAGAGAGGAAGAGCGAGACGGGCGGTCCTGAGTGGGTGGGCTTGTGTTGCAGCGTTGGTGACATTGTGGATTGGATCCCCCGGGGGGGGGCGGGGCCTGTGTCTGGCGTGCGGAGCGGCGGTGTCAGGTCTCCGCGAGGGGACGGGACCCCAAAACGATGTGGACGCCGGTCGTCTTTGAAGCGTCCGTCAGTGGGCCTCCGTGCCGTTACACAACACTTTGAGTTACCGTCAGCCCCCCCCTCCCCCGGCCCCTCCCAGTTGCTAGGATACGTCTCCCTCCAATCCCGTTAGCTGTTGGCTGCTTTTGACTTTAAAGGTTGGTTAGCATGAGATGTCATGTTGAGCGCACTGCCGTCACGTGTGTGTGTTGGCTGAGTTTGTTGGGTGTGCTCGTGTGTGGGTGTGTGTTTGTGTGTGCGCACTTGCATACATGTGCTTTTGTGGGTATATACTGTATGTGTGTGTGTGTGTGCGTGTGTGTTTGTGTGTACACACACTCAGTATTTGTATGCGTGCCTGTGTTTGTGTGTGGTGTGTGTATGTGTACCGATTAATATGACTTTAATCTGTGTGTGAGTGTGTTTGTGTATGCAGATTTATATGACGTGTATATGTGTGTGCGTGTGTGTGTGTGTGTGCGTATGTGTGTGTGTGTGTGTCTGTGTGTGTGTGTGTGTGTGTGTGTGTATGTGTGTGTGTGTGTGTGTGTGTGTGTGTGTGTGTGTGTGTGTGTATGTGTGTGTGTGTGTGCGTGTGTGTGTGTGTGTGTGTGTGTGTATGTGTGCCAGTAGCTCTGCCAACAATCACCTGGTTTAGTTGATGATGACCGTCTGCCTCTGTCTGTCTCTGGTCTGTCTCTGGTCTGTCTCTGGTCCTGGTCCGCTTCTGGTCTGTCTCTGGTCTGTCTCTGGTCTCTCTCTGGTCTGTCTCTGGTCCTGGTCCGCCTCTGGTCTGTCTAGGGTCCTGGTCCTGGTCCTGTAAGGAGGAGCGGGGCCAGGAGGTGGTCCAGGGGTCAGCGTGCTGCCGGTGTGTGACTCTGGGACACAGAGGCTCCAGTGCGTCCACACGCTGCCCTGCAACAACAGGCCCCTCTGTCAGCTCCGTCAGGAGACGCGCTGACAAAGAGCAGTCTGAGTCGGGACCATGGCGGCCCTGTCCCCTAATGGAAGCCCCTCCGCACTCCAGTTAGGTCCTAATCACATCCCCGAGGTGCGGCAGCTCTGGTGTGTGTGTGGGTAGGTGTGTGTGTCTGCGTGTGTGTGTATGTCGGTATGTGTGCGTGTGTGTGTGGGTGGGTCTGTGTGTGCGTGCGGCTGCGTATGTGTGTGTGTGTGCATGTAGCTGTATGTGTGTGTGTGCGTGTGCCTGTGTGTGCGTGAGTTCTGGCGACTGGCTGTATCCTGACCGCAGAGTCAGTGAGGAGGGGGAAATAAGTAGATTGTTGGCTGAGAATGAAACCGTCTTCCCCACCTCACGACCTGTGCGTCGTCTGGCCATGTCTAACCTGTTGTTGTCAGCCCCAGAGGACCACAGCATGCTTCTCAAGCTCCTCGTCCTACAGGCTGCTTTTCGTCAGGAGTAGAGGAGTCTGGTTCTGCAGTCCAAACACTCAAACAGCCAAGGAGTTTTAAATCCACCCGTGCCTTTTCTCTACCAGAACCAAGGAAAAAAACATGAAATAGTAAATGGCTCAGGAGGTGACGCGGGTTGACTTGTAACCAGAGGTTGCTGGTTCGATACCCGGCTCCTCCTAGCTGTGTGTCGAGGTGTCCCTGAGCAAGAGGCCGATGATGAGAATGGGATCCTTCATCTATAGAGGAACGGTCCTAGTGTTAGGATCAGACAGAGCTCTCACCAGAGGAACGGTCCTAGTGTTAGGATCAGACAGAGCTCTCCACCAGAGGAACGTCCTAGTGTTAGGATCAGACAGGTCTGCACCAGAGGAACAGTCCTAGTGTTAGGATCAGACAGAGCTCTCCATCAGAGAACAGTCCTAGTGTTAGGATCAGACAGCTCTCCACCAGAGGAACGGTCCTAGTGTTAGGATCAGACAGGTCTGCACCAGAGGAACAGTCCTAGTGTTAGGATCAGACAGAGCTCTCCACCAGAGGAACGGTCCTAGTGTTAGGATCAGACAGGTCTGCACCAGAGGAACAGTCCTAGTGTTAGGATCAGACAGAGCTCTCCATCAGAGGAACAGTCCTAGTGTTAGGATCAGACAGCTCTCCACCAGAGGAACGGTCCTAGTGTTAGGATCAGACAGGTCTGCACCAGAGGAACAGTCCCTAGTGTTAGGATCAGACAGAGCTGTCCATCAGAGGAACGGTCCTAGTGTTATGATCGGTGTTACGATCAGACAGAGCTCCCTATCAGAGGAACAGTCCTAGTGTTAGGATCAGACAGAGCTCTCCATCAGAGGAACAGTCCTAGTGTTAGGATCAGACAGCTCTCCACCAGAGGAACGGCCCTAGTGTTAGGATCAGACAGCTCTCCACCAGAGGAACAGTCCCTAGTGTTAGGATCAGACAGCTCTCCATCAGAGGAACGGTCCTAGTGTTAGGATCAGACAGGTCTGCACCAGAGGAACAGTCCTAGTGTTAGGATCAGACAGAGCTCTCCATCAGAGGAACGGTCCTAGTGTTATGATCGGTGTTACGATCAGACAGAGCTCTCCATCAGAGGAACAGTCCTAGTGTTAGGATCAGACAGAGCTCTCCATCAGAGGAACAGTCCTAGTGTTAGGATCAGACAGAGCTCTCCATCAGAGGAACAGTCCTAGTGTTATGATCGGTGTACGATCAGACGCTGAACTCTAGAGGGGGCGTCCCCAGCTGTGCAGGTATTCCAGCATCAGGTATCCTGCGTTCACCTTCTGCGGGCTGCTGCCCCGCTCCTCCGTGTGTAAGGAATGTGTACGGAGGCTGGCGGGGGGGGGGGGGGGGGGGGGGGCAGACCACCGGATCAGGGTCCACACGTGGATCACATCACGGCCAGCAGAAGTGCCGCCTTTGTTCTCTGTGTTTAGAGAACTCTGGTGCTGATCCCTCAGGTGATGTGGACATCCCTCCCACCTCCCTCCCTTCCCTCCCCCTTCCCCTCATCCCCTCCTCCTCCCTCCTCCATTTCCCGTCTCCCTACTTCATCCCTCTCTCTCCTCCCCTTCTCCTTCCTCCCTCTCCCCTTCTCCTTCCCTCCTCCTTTACCTCCCGCCTCCCTCCTTCTCTCCTTCCTACCTTAACTTCCAACAATTGCTTATTTTTATAGTGGTAACTGCAGTATGTGTGTGAGTGTGTGTGTGTGTGTGTGTGTGTGGGTGGGTGTGTGTGTGTAAAGGTGTGTTTGCGTGTGTATGTGTGTGTGTGTATGTGTGTGTGCATATGTTAAGGATTCTCTGCCATGCATGTCTTTTCGTCACTTGCCATGCGTGTTAATTCACAGTTGACCTTCTCGTAAGGATTCTCTGCCATGCATGTCTTTTCGTCACTTGCCATGCGTGTTAATTCACAGTTGACCTTCTCTGGACCAACCCTTTAAACTGATATGTTTCCTGCTTTGTGTAACCGTCTCCTGCTTTGTGTAACCGTATTGTGTTGTGCAAGTATGTTGACGCAGAGATACAATGACTTCCACTTGGAGCGGCTTTGTTTAGCGTTTCTAATTAAATACTCTTCTGTGTTTATGCAAGGATCATACAATCATTAAACCTTTAACGTTTCCCAGCGGTCCCTAACCAGACACAAATGTTTACCTCATCCAAAAATACAGAAAATGACATCTTCTGTGAGTAAGCAACGGACAAAAGACAGACCTTTACAAATCAGAGCTCTTCTGCCTACCTATCCTCTTTTCTTCTGTGGTCCTCTCCTCTACAGGTGTGTTAAGCTCTGTTCAAGTGTGTTAACCTCTGAACAGGTTTGTCCATCCTCTCTTCAGGTGTATTCATCCTCTGTACAGGTGTAGTACAGGTATAGTACATGTGTAGTACTGGTATAGAAGAGATGTAGTTCATGTGTAATACAGGTGTAGCAGAGGTGTAGTACAGGTGTGGTTTAGGTGTAGTACAGGTGTGTACTACAGGTGTAGTCTCTTCAGACGGCGGTCTGTTACCGCCTGGCTTTAGATGGCTGTCTCCGTGGCTCCGCCCACCGGTCACATGACGCTGGGCTGAGCGAGTCGTCGGTCCGCTAGAGCGGTCCCATCGGACGCAGTGAACCTTGCCTCCCAGAGTTCCTATGGTTACGCAATGGCATGGAACCGATGAGGTAACGGACGTCAGAACCAATGAGAGGAGAGAACGACTCACTGGCAGAGAACACACATCTCGGCCGTTTAGCTTTCATCCCCTCTCTCTCTCTCTCTCTCCCTCTCTCTCTCTCTGTCTCTCTCTCTCTCTCTCTCTCTCTCTCTCTCTCTCTCTCTCTTGCTCTGTTTCCGTAGATCTCCACCCCCACCTCCCCCTCTACCTCCACTTCCACATCTCCTCTATCTCCACCTCTATCTCTGTCTTCACCTCCATCTCCACCTCCATCTGCACCTAAACCCCCACCTCCTCATCCTCTCTATCTCTATATCCAACTCTATCTCAACCTCCACCTCCACCTCCACATCCATCTCTATCTCAACCTCCACCTCAATCTCTGCCTCTCTGTCCAACTCCATCAACATCTTCATCTTCATTTTTATTTATAACGACATCAATATTTATATATATATATATATATATATATATATATATATATAATGGAATCAAAATATAAATCAAAATGTGTTCAAAGTTGAATGACTTCATTTGTTTTTAGGGAATCGTACTTGGACGTGAAGGCTATCATAACAATAAAATAACTAGCAGACATACAGGCATTGAAAACATCATTGAAACATTTTGAAATATTGATAGAAATAGGATAAAATAAATGCAAAAATATCGCATGGGCTTTAACTACATATGAGAAACCTGCTTCATGTTATGATACATTCTTGTGAGTTGTGTGATCATTAATTACTGCACATCCTCATGACGTCATGACGTCAGAAATTAAGGATGGTCCAGCATCTCCGTACACGTCACATGCACGTGAATTATACACTCAATCTATAGGCCAACATTTAAGGTTTTATTTTGTAGTATTTTTATTATTAAATATTATAAGAGTTGTATTTGTTTTGTATTGACTCACAGAAGGTTGTGACTGCGCTGTGGTTCTGATATACCTAATTTGAATGTCATTATTCATTCAAGCAAATTAAAAGCCATTAGATCATTATGTTCTTCTTCAAACGATTTCATCATGCAGGCTCAGCTGAGCTTTTCTCTGTGGTTCTACCGTTCGTGTCGAGGTCTTCGGGCGGCCTTCTGGGGTCCTTCTTGGGACCTTCGGGGGCCTTCTGGGGACCTTCTGTCAACCAGTGTTTCCTCAGCAGCACGACATTCTAAGTCCGTTCGGTTCCGCTATCGTCTCAGCGAAGAGCAAAGCAACACGTTGGTTGGAAACTGACAGAACGCACAGCAGTGTTTCCATGCTGAGCCAATCATTCACCGTGGAAGAGGCGGCGGTGAAACGTAAGAAGGCCTTCATATTTAAGATCGCTAGAATGAATCGTTTCATTTTTCGATTCACTTGTTAGGCTACAAGGGATAATTATTTTTAATGTTTGTTTTTATGTTGGGTATGGATTAGTTTTTTTAGCCCAAAAATATAAATTTGTGAATAATGTAGGCTGCCATATGTGGGAGATCCTTCTGCGCGTGGTTTGCCCTCATCGTTGTCATTTATGTAAGAGCCCCTCATGAACAGTCTGAGATAAACATCCTTCAGCTCGAAACGAGGAGGTTTAAGCCGAGCCGGCTTACAGGCGAGTAAAGCTAAAAGGAATCGAAGCTGTAGTGCGTCCACACACACGCACGCACGCAATATCCCCCCCCCCCCCCACACACACACACACACACACACGCACACACACACACACATACACACAATCTCAGGATCTACTGGTGTGTGGCAGAAATTCTCCTCTCTGCAGGTCCACCAAACAGCGGTGAACTTTTCCCATTTTCTCCTCAGCATGAGCGCATAGCGCGGGGTCTCTGGGAGCCCCAAGGACCCCCTGCTGCTCCGTGTTTATTTGGATATTTCCCGGGTCGGGCAGACCCGCCCGGGACGGTGCCACTGACCCGGCAGCGACCCGCACGCACGGCGCGGGACGCAGGTGGTCTCACGGAGGAGATGGACTTCGAGAGGTAACATAATTCTCCAATAAGTCGAGGTAAAGACCCCCTTTCCTGCTGTCCCCGCTGAAACACCCCGTCTGCAGGCGGGCTAATTCCTCTGTCACTGCAGCCCTGCCTCCTGTATGCGGCTCTGCTCATAAAGGCCTGACTGTGTGATGTGTGCTGGGGCCCTGCATTAAGGAAAGGCTTTGACCAATCGGGATGCGATCAAGCGAGGCGCGGGTTTTATTTACTCTGCCCTGCAGGAAGTCCACAAATTATATTTCTCCATTTTTCTGTGGAGAATATTTGACCTTGATAATTCATGAAAGCTCAAGCGAGCTGTCGATTTTTGCATGATTTGATTCAGACCTTTAGGTAAAAAGGCCTGAATCAAAAATTATACACAAATAGCCTTATTGTGGCTTTTGGTATTTTGTTTAGAATATCAGAAATACTTTTGGGCCTACAGAATTAATATCATAATTATATTATGATACCGTACTATATTATTCTATTACATTATAATTTTAAAATATATCATAATAATTAACCAATTATGTTATATTCAGTTATAATCTAATACCCATGTAGTTTGTCTCCTGAGTAATTTCTGATAGCCAGTATTGAAAATAAATGGTCCCCTTCTACTGCCATCTAAAAATGATGCCCACATTTCAAGTACATTTGTGTTCATGGGACATCTTTGTTGAAATATATTTTTCTGTAGAAAACCAGCGCTTTATGGACATAAAAAAAGAGGGAACGATCAGAAAATGCAAAACAATTATTCGTGTATGCTGTTCACTTTTTGTATTGAATACTCTTCCCAATCCCTTCTATTACAATGCCATAGCGTTTAGCAATAGGCCTACATGTTACGGATTGTCGGGTCTATGCGTCTAATAATAAATGTGTATTAATAAAATAAATAAGCCAGTAGAAACTAAGTTGGGTTTTACTTAAGGTAGTGATAGTGAGTAGCCTGATGACTACACCTTGTCTTTATCACACACACAGAGACAGACAGTCAGACAGACAGACAGACAGACAGACAGTCAGACAGACAGACAGACAGACAGACAGACAGACAGACAGACAGACAGGCACAAAGACGGACAGACAGGCGGACAGGCGGACACACATACTGTCTGTGTGTGTCTATAGTGTGTGTGTGTGTGTGTGTGTGTGTGTGTGTATGTGTGTGTGTGTGTGTGTGTGTGTGTGTTTGTGTGTTTGTGTGTGTGTGTGTGTGTGTGTGTGTTTGTACGTGTGTGTGCGTGTGTGTGTGTGTGTTTGTGTGTGTGTGTGTGTGTGTGTGTGTGTGTGTGTGTGTGTGTGTGTGTGTGTGTGTGTGTCCTGGGCCAATGTAGGCTATTCGCTTCCATCTCGGCCACAGTGTGATCAGAGCTCCTCCTGATCATCTCAGTGGAGCCAAACTGACCTCAACTCTCTCTCTGCGTAAATGATCGCCCTATAACTGGATATCCAAACATGTAATAAATTAAAAGCTAATTTGATTGGTTCCCTTCGTAAGCGTCCTTCTGGGGGAATGTAACGGTCTTTATTTGTGTTTGCGTTTGGGTTCGAGAAGGGGCGGTGGCTCGGAGTCCTCACGACGTTTGATTGGCTTACCCGGCCGTGACGCGCCACTGGTACTCCATGCGCAGGAGAGCGCGTCCGTGTTCCTTATAAACTGGCCGCTCCTCCGAGACGCCTCAGAACAAGGCATCAACGACTCTTTCAACACCGCGTATCGATCCCGAGTATCAATCCTGCTTATCGATCCCGGAGGGTGTGACGACCCAGGAGGGCTTATGGTGGGGACGTCCGGTAGAATGATGATGGAATATATGGAGGATAAGTTCGCACTGAAGAGCCAGGCCATGAAGGGCAGCGAGTACTACCTGGGTCCTGGGGCCGCGCTCGACCAGGTCATGGACGGCCTGGAGGCCGGCGTGCAGCAGTACTACAGCAAGGGGGCCGGCGAGCAGCAAGCCGGGCTGGAGCGGGCCTCGCCCTGCGGAGACGGTGGGCTGCGGGCTAGATATATATATATATATATATTTAGATCTATACTATATCTATACATACCTATATCTAACTATGTTATAATATATCAAGATCTAACTATGTCTTACTGTATCTAACTATGCTTACTATAACTAGAGCTATATCTAACTATGTCTTACTATCTATGTCTAACTAAGTCTTACTTTATCTATATATCTATATCTAAATATAACTATGTCTTATATATATATTCCTATATCTATATCTAACTATGTCTTACTATATCTAGATCTGACTTTTTCTGACTATGTAGGCTACTATATCTTAATAAATGTAAATCGATATCTTAACGTGTCTATAGCTGTATTTATATACCTATATCAAACTATATCTCTCTATATCTAGATCTTACCAAATTATATAGCTGTGTTTCTATAGCTATATCGACATTTATATCTTACTATGTCCACAGCTATATTTCTATACCATCTACAGCTATGTCTAAGAAGCTATATCTTAAATTAAACCATATGTCTCATTAGAACTATATCGTTCTGTATACCTATCAATGTATTTACCTTTGGCTACGTCTATATATATGTCAATATTGAATACTATATCTATATCTATTTATGTCAATATTTAATACTATATCAATATCTATCTTAATATTTTTATATTTAATTCTATGTCTATATCTAAATTTGTCTATATTAATACTATATCTATATATGTCTATATTTAATACTATATCTATATATACATGTCTGTATTTAATACTATAGCTATATATCTATATCTATATATTTGATACTCTACCTATATCTATATATGTTTATATGTAATATCTCTATTTGTCTATATTTAATATATATGTCTATATTTCATACTATATATAGCCTATGTCTATATGTAATACAGGCTATATGAATATATTTAATACTATATCTATATATCTTTATATTAATTAGGCCTACTATATCTATATCATATCATCTAAAGCTGTTATAGATCAATAGCCAATAGGCCTACACTTATAGATAAATTAATATTTTACAAAACTTGTAAACTTGTCTTTAATTAATATATATTTTATTAATGTGTTATTATATCTAGGCCTATTTATTGATATAGCATTTTTGTACACTATTAACTTAGCCTGTAAACTGTTAGTGGACAGGATTTCACCTCCCTTATGAGATTTATCCCTCTATATTCAGCGGGTTAAAAATATCGTTAATCATGAATATAAATCAAATTAAAGCCCAATGTATTTATGAGAACTATAATTACGAACTAGCGCCGGTGTCTCTGGTCGGTTCTGCGGCTCATCATGATGTTCTGATCGGTTCCAGTGAGCTCCTACTCCTCCAAACCGGAGGATGACCCCCTACACCGGGAGATGGGCAGGACGATGGACAGCTGCTGCAACATGCGCGGAGGATCCCCGGGGGCTCTGGGGGGCCCCGACAAGATGGCGGACCTCGACGATCTCGGAGACGGCAAGTGTGACAGTAACGTCTCGAGCAGCAAGAAGCGGCGGCACCGGACCACGTTCACGAGCGCGCAGCTGGAGGAGCTGGAGAAGGTGTTCCAGAAGACGCACTACCCAGACGTGTACGTCCGGGAACAGCTGGCGATGAGGACGGAGCTGACTGAGGCCAGGGTGCAGGTAGGCCTGCGTTTAACGCACGCACCCACGCGTACGCACGCACACACACACACACACACACACACACACACACACACACACACACACACACACACACACACACACACATGCAGACACGCACTCACTCACGCACACACACACACACACACACACACGCACACACACACACACACACACACACACACACACACACACACACACAAACACACAAACACACATTCACGTACACACGCAAGCACGCATACGGACACAGACACACACGCAAACACACTCTCACTTTCACACTCACACAGACACACACATTTCAATGTCTTTATTTGTGTCCGCATTTATAAAATACATTGCAAGGGCACAAATATTTTCAGTTGCTTTTGATGCCCTACATCCTCGAAACAACATGTTGTAATGCTTGAGTCAAACATGCACAGAATAGACAATACGTACACATGAGCTTATTCAATCAACGTTGGTTGCACACAGTCTGTTAACAGACGCAACATATTATTAATATCTTAAATTATAATTATTAAATATGTTTTATTTCCAAGGGCGTCATTTGGACCGTATGGTTTAATGGACCATCTATAGGTTTATTAATGATAGAAAGTGTGGAGAATGCGTCGGGTTTCGCACGAAATAATACAATAATTACAATGAGGACAGTTTTATGCTTTCCTCATGGTAATATTTTTAATGCCTTTATTATGTTACCCACAGGTTTGGTTTCAAAACAGGAGAGCGAAGTGGAGGAAACGAGAGCGTTACGGACAACTTCAGCAAGCAAAGACGCACTTCGCGACCACCTACGACCTGTCCGTGCTGCCCCGAGCGGACTCTTACGCACAGGCGAGTACCCTTAAACTTCCCTTTACCTCCTACCACTTAGAAAGGTTAACACTCAAACTGGGTCCTCCAGAAATCGGAACTTCAACAGACCTTACAAATCCATAAATTCTCCCTGCTGCATGATGAGGGCAGCATCCAGAGGACTTACACTCAGGTCTTTCTCCAGAACCTGGACTGGACTGAGTATAATACAAACATCACATAAAAAACACCTACTGGTTCAGACACATGTAGGCCAACACGTGTGAGATGGATCCAGGCTTCATCGTATCGTATCTGTTAAAGCAGCGTTTGGTGCGTTCTGTCTCTGAATGAATCCAGACTTAATTCCGGATCGGAGACCAGTGTATGTTCTCGAAGTTCCAGAGTGGGTTCCACAAACCGTGCTAAAATTAACTTTATTAACATTTACATTTAGGGTTAGCGTTTTAAATTTCTCGTAAGCATGGTCCCAGTAGATGTGTAGGAACAGCCCTCAGATACCGTCCCCTTTCTGGAACGAAGTCCTGGTGGTTGTTGAGACGAGAGCTGAGGTGAGGTGTCCTGAATGAATTTGTGACCTGATCTACTGTTTCACGTCAGACGATTTATCTCGCTGTCGTGGCAAAGGTCACGTTGCACCGAGGTGGAGGAGACGAGACGCGCTGATGAATGGATGAACCCTAAAACAACACGATCCATAGGCTGTGTTCACGTGGTCCTCACCGTCCAGGTTTTGGGGTGTATAGGGCTGAAACGCGTCTGGAGTCACTTTCCATCACAGGCAACAACATCTGAAACTGCGCCAAAACAATTCCACATTTTCTTTAGACAAAGAAAGACACAAGTTGTTCTTGTTACCTTCGAGTTATGAGATGGATGATTGTACACAGGCCCTCTGATCCCGACTGGACCTGGTTCTCGCAGAGCCTTGAGGGTTAGTTGGTTTAGTGGTGAAGGCCAAACTGGCTCGCTGTGGGCCTTTTGGCACACGGGGGGACACCGTGCGCCTATGGCGTTAGATGTCACTAGAGCTCACCGGAGTAATGGTGGATATAAGTCCGCTGATTGAAGTAGTTCCATACGTGTCGACCGGGTCGAAGTCACGATCAGATGTCATCTGTCTGTGAGGGACTAGGGTGGGTGCTGCGTCATGGGTCGTTGTCACCTTGGATTAAAACGCACCGGTTACGCAACGGCCAGATGCTTCAGCGGTTATAAATAGCTTTTCATTTTGAAGAAATATACTGCAGAAATATAGCCGACCTTTAATGTATGATAAAAAATGTACATGTATGTCTACGTACGTTACGTAGGCCATCCATTTAAATCGTTTGTATGCGATTGTGTCTGTTTCGAGTAGGTCTACTGGACAGATCTGTGGGAACAAATTCCTCTGATCGATTTATGCTGATATGAATATGTTGGTATTAAGATGACTTCATTGTTTTGATTCAACGTGTAGTCCAACAAAGTAGATTACACTGTCCTCAAGTAAAACTAATATGAAATGGACCTATATGCAGAAACAAGATAGACCCAACATGTTGGCATCTTTAGTTTAGTTAAAAGTAAGCCTTCATAAATACAAACATATAGAGTATGTTGACATACTGGGAGCGTGGAGAAGGATCAGACGTTTCATGTAAATTAATATATTCAAATATTAAATGCACAATTTATATTTAATTCCATGGTTGGGACCACAAAGCTGTTGTATTTAAATCCTGGTTTAAATTATAAATCCTATTTTTTTGCTATATTTTACTACTTCCGTAGGAAACATTCAAGCGTCTCCTTCATTATTTAATCCATTAATTGTTGTTTGGAGCGATGTTTGAACGCTGTGACTTTAGGATATACTCAAATATCCGCTCTTGATAATGCTAGGCTACCACTATCCTACTACTACTAATATTACTGCTAACCTAACCCTAACCCTATGTTTAAATAAACAGCTAAATTAAACAAATAAAATATTCAATCAATTGTTCTGGCCAACCCGGGTGATTAGGGCAGACAGCAGGAGGGCAGAATTAGGAGACTAATAATGTAATTGATTGAAACAAGGATCCATTAAGGAACGGGTTTTCCGGACTGCTGAGCCCGTTCTGTTCTGAGTCGGTTCTGTTCTGACCCGGTTCCGTTCTGACCCGGTTCCGTACTGACCGGTTTTGCTCTGACCCGGTTCTGTTTTGACCGCTTCTGTGCTGATCCGGTTCGGTTCTGTTCCTGGTTATGTTCTGACCCGGTTCTATTCTGAGCCAGTTCCGTTCTGACCCGGTTCCCCTCTGTTCTCCAGATCCCCAGTAACCTGTGGGCAGGCGGTGGTCCGGGCGGGGGGGTGGTGCCGTCCCACTGCGTGCTCCCTCGCTCCTCCCCCCCCTGTGGCGTCTCCTCCTACTCCCCCCATGCGCCTCCCCGCTCCTCCTCCTCCTCCTCCTCCTCGGCTGGCGGCGGCGGCGGTGGCGGCGGCGGCGGCGGAGCCTCCGTGGACCACGGGAGCTACGTGGGCTTCCCCAACCAGCAGAACCAGTTCGGACACGTTTCCCTCAACAACTTCTTCAGCACCGACTCCCTGCTGGGCCCCGCGCCCGGGGGAGGGCACCACGTGTTCGAGACCAAACCCGAGTTCGAGCGACGCTCGTCCAGCATCGCCGTGCTGCGCATGAAGGCCAAGGAGCACGCCGCCAACATCTCCTGGGCCATGTGATGGGGGGCTGGGAAGAACTTGAGCGCGTTCCATTTGGCTCATCCCAGAGCTGGGGAATTGCACAATCTCGGTGGATGAAAAACAAACAGAGAGGCAGAAACTTTGGCCCAGACAGAGAAGAGCGAGTCCACCAGAGCACAAACCACTTAGGATCTCCAAAGGTCCCTGGTGTCGTTACCACGCTGACGCTATCTTTAATAGTATAATTGTTGGAAGTTATTTAGAATAGTCTGAGTGTCCGTCTCCATGACAGACGCCGCCTTGGAAGTTTAAAAAATGTAGCCCTACACATTACATCCATACCCCGGATGTTGAGACCAACCTGATGATTCAATAAACCCTGGCGGATGTTTAGCATGTTTGGCTAGCATGTTGCATAGATCGCTCTTCAGACTGGAGATGTAAGTCATTTAAATTTCTTTTCCGGCCAAACTCTAAGGATCCAATCCAACTATCGCTACAAACTTCATTTGGAAGCAAAGATAAGATAAGAACAGAAAACATTAACGTTTGAACTCACGCCACGTGTTTTCTTAGCGGGAAATTCCCACGAATCCGATGAACCGTTAACCGCCAATAAACCTTTATATATATCACCTCGGGGAAAAAAAGTGAAACCATAAATAACGAAAATAATTCCGTCCAACAGTTAAATCACACCGATAGCACTCTCTCATTTCTCTTTATTTAAAGGCTTTGTTGTGAAACTTGGTCGTTCCGAAGCGTCTCGGCTGATCGTGAACCCGAGGAGGCTGGACTCTTTATCCTGTACCTCCGTGTGAGAACAAAGATATGCAGGAGAAACTGAGTCTGAGGGGGGCTGGCGGTAGGCCTATACCCCGACCTCTGCTCCCTCCGTGGGTACCATGGAGTCCTGGACCCGGGCCGCGGCAGACCCGGGTTCGAGGCGGGCTGAAACCGAACCCTAATGTCTTTGTGCGCTGCAGCCGCGCTGTGCTGTAATCGCGCGGGTCCTCATCTGCTTCCAGTTACCCGGCGGAGCACGGCCGGGGTCACACTGTTACAAATGTATTGGATGAAAGCATAATAAATGGATGTGGGGCTCGGTATGTATAGAAGTCTTTCTTTTATGTTACACAGTCCCAGCCGTCGTTTAATTGAAGTTGTGTAAAACCTAAACCCCGGTGAAGTCGCAGTAAAAAGCCACGGCGTTTCACCAGTGAACTTGTTTAGGCATGGAATTGTTGCTGTAAAATATGTTAAGTTTTAGGCAAAGATATGTAAAATCGTTATATTGTGAGTAGGCTGTCAACTTAAGTTAAGAGTCGGAAGGTCTACCTCTGAGATATGATTACACAAATAATAGTAACTTGAAGCCACTTACCATTGTAGTCATGGACGGCTTTAGTTTGGAATAAACATGTTTATATTGAAATGTTTGGTGTATTTAAAATTAAAATATACATTTACCGTTCAAAAATCCGTTATTTTATTTTGTACTAATTCATATTATCATCGACTAATCTTCAATCATTTTTCTTACATTTTATTATTATAACCCATACCTCAATTAATTCAACCCTGAACCTTTATTATAAAACCCTTAACTTTTTATTAAAACCTTGAACCTTTATTAATTAAACCCATACCCTTAATTAAAACAACCCTTAACCTTTAATATAAAAATCGTAACATTTTAAAACCCATAACCTTTATTGAAACCCATAGGCATTATTAAAACCCCTAATTTCATTAAAACCCATTACCTTTATTGATTAAACCCATCAACTTTATTAATTAAACCTATTGGCTTTATTAATTAAACCGCCTTCATTAGTTAGACTCATTACACCCTTCAACACATGAAGCCACGCTAACCGAGCAGCCTTGACACCGAGCAGGCTCAGGTAAACCGACTCTAACCTGTAGAACATCCACATGCTCTTCAGCGATGCTCTGACGCCCTCACTGTTTCATCACGTCCCGATCGGCCACGCTGTGACATACTTCCTGCTGTGACCTACTTCCTTTCGACCGCAGAGGGAGGAGCTGGGGCGCTGATGAGGTCATGGTGTGATGGTGACAGCGTGGGGTCCTCTGTTGAGCGTTCCTTCTCGTTGACCCGGTCACTCCCAGCTCAAAGACCCCCACTCTGGGAAGGGCGTCTCCCCCGCAGCCAAATAGGGGTAGACTGAGGTGCCATGGAAACAGACAGGCCCACCTAGCCTCACCTAGCCCCACCTAGGCCCACCTAGGTTCACTGAGGCCCACCTAGCCCCACCTAGGTTCAGTGAGGCCCTAGGCCAGCTTAGCCCCACCTAGGCCCACCTAGCCCCACCTATGTTTGCTGTCCTGCTCTGTCTGCTCTGTCACCAAACGGTTTGTTTTGATCAGTCCAGTCTGTCGTGGAGACGGCCCTGATTCGATTAGGGGCCGTAACGTGTGTCAGATGTCTGGGAGAGCGTGTTTGGTTAGGGCCACTTCCTGCCGCTGCCAATCAGAGCGCTGGGCTCCCAGAGTCCTTATCAGCGGCCATCGAACGGTGCTTTGATCACCGCGGAGACGGCCGGGGTGATATCACTCCTCCTGATGCCTCTGACAGATCTCCTTGTACGACTCTCTCTTTTACAAAGTGTCCCTGCTCCAGCTCATGTTTGTGTTCGGCTCCTTGAGGAGGGAGCAGGAAATGTAAGTCGTTAGGCGGCGGCCCCGTGTGACCATGTGATGTCAGGAGACAGACCCGTGTGACTACGCTGGACGCGTTTGTACCTGCTGCTGGTGTCAGTGGAACCTGACCGGGCGCTACGGGAACGGCTCACACACACTAGGAACACTTTAGCTTAACCCTACTGGTTTAAAGTAGGGCTGTCAAGCGATTAAAAAAAATAATCTAATTAATTACAGGCTCTGTGATTAATTAATCTAAATTAATCGCATACTTACATTTTTCCGAGAAAGTATTTAAAAATAATTTAATTCAAGTAAATTATGGCAGATGAGTGATTCAATGAATTATAGACATAATAGACTTTAAAGTTTATTTGGTAGCAAAACATGTGAAAACGCT
>NC_136942.1:10770912-10805912 GCF_949987615.1 Pollachius pollachius
GGGGGGGAGTTTCAAGATATGTCTTATAAAAAAAAAGAATCTATCGATATATTGAACATGGGGGGGTTCAATATATCACTGGTAAAAAAGAATAATCTTCATTGAATTTTGGGGGGTAAGCTAAATATATTGCTTGAAAAAATCAATTAAAATCTGTATAGCCTTCCGATATATTGAACTTCGGGGGGTAGGTTCAATATATCGCTTTAAAAAAACAACGATATAGCCTATCAATATATTGAACATGGGGGGGTAGGTTCAATATATCACTTCAAAAAAAATTCTAGCGATATATTGTAGGTTCAATATATTGCTTGAATATATATATTTTTAATCTGTGTAGCCCTTCGATATATTTAACCTGGGGGGGTAGGTTCAATATATCGCTTGAAAAAATAATAATTCTAGCGATATATTGAAAGACAACACTTGAGGAAAAAAACAGAATCTGACGATATACTGAGCCTGGGGTGCTAGGTTCAATATGTCCTGACTCCGCCCGCCTACGTACTTCCGCTAAATTTTCATTTCCCTTCAGTACTACGTCTTGATTTGCGGTATATTCGCGGGTTTTCTCCGGCCAAATTTTGCCGGTCCAATGAGAGAACAGATGGAGTGGCTGAGAACAATGACGTTGAGGTTGTGCGCTAGTTTCAGTTGTAGTCAAACGTTAGCGATTGGTTATGGAAGATCCAGAGTGGCACTGGGCAGATCCAATCGTTTTAAACTCCAACAGACACCCGCCTTCAGGTGAGTTAATGTTTTATCAATGGAGAGTGGCCAGACTCTCTGTGCAAATGAAATGAAGTACGAGAGTCTGGTAGGACCAGGCTAGGTTCAATATATCTCAAAAAAAAAAAAAATCAATATACCCTATCGACATATTGAACCTGGGGGTGTAGGTTCAATATATCACTTGAAGAAAATAAATAAATCTGTCGATATATTGAGCCTGGGGGTGTAGGTTGAAAAAAGAATATCTATATAGATATACAGAACCTGGGGGGGTCCTTATATTGCTTTAAAAAAAAAATCTATATATAGATGGAACCTACTCCCCCAGGTTCCATATATATATATATATATATATATATATAGGGGAGAGTGGGATAAGATTAGGGTGTAAATTGACCAATTTACTTTTTCGAGTTGAAAGCATTTTACTTTTCCAATTAGACTTACATATTTGCTTAAGCTAACTTTAAACAATATAAAACCTGTCAATATTTATGTATTTTGCCACTTCTGGCTGATCTCTCCATCTCCTTTCTCTCACTTTCTTGGCATGATAGCTTTTCTACAATGTTTAAAATATGAAAAACCTAATCAGTTGTGTAATACTTCATTGAAATACCACTTTATACTTTAGAGACTTAACTTTAGTGCATCATGGTGGGGGAAGTTGAATGACTGCCAGGAGTGTGATATATCTCATGTTGATGCCTTCAGTAAGTTGTTAGTACTTATGTGATGTGAGTGTCTGCTAGTTACTCTGCGCTTCACACACTGCGTCGATGTCATGTGACTTTAGTGAGACATAACAATAATTACATGATAAAATCTGACCTCAGGCTTTCAACCCAGGCTATAACTTTTCTTAACCAGTTTCCATTTGCACAGAAAAGGAAAGACAGTTGGGAAAGAGTTATGGTGAACCATAAACCAGTCAATAATTTCTTAGAAAAATGTATACAGATCATATTGCCCTATTATTAGGTGAGGATAGTCTCAGTTCCTCAGGATACAAGTGGTGGTATCCTTTCTGGACAGAAATGCACTTCCATTATGTTTAGTGTGTGAGTGTGTGTGTGTGTGTGTGTGTGTGTGTGTGTGTATCTGTATCTGAATGTGTGTGTGTGTGTGTGTGTGTGTGTGTGTGTGTGTGTGTGCGTGTGTTCGCGTTTCTGCTTGGCTGTGTGCACTTCAACTTTTGTGTCTCACCCATGACACAAAAGTGTTTTCGCCCATGTATTGTGTTCAGAGTGTGTGTCCCTCTCTCTGAACCAGTTGTGTGTCCCTCACTCTCTTAACCAGTTGTGTCCCTCTCACTCTCTGACCCAGTGTGTGTCCCTCTCACTCTCTGAACCAGTTGTGTGTCCCTCTCACTCTCTGACCCAGAGTGTGTGTCCCTCACTCTCTGAACCAGTTGTGTGTCCCTCTCACTCTCTGAACCAGTTGTGTGTCCCTCTCACTCTCTGACCCAGAGTGTGTCCCTCTCACTCTCTGGACCAGTTCATACTGGGTCGCTCCAGCTGGGACCTGTCGCAGCTGATCACCTGGTTCCTCTTTTCTCTCAGACCCAGAAGATGGAGGAGGAGGGCTACTATGCACACTCATGCTCTCACCAACGGTAAGATGTGTGTGTGCCTGTGTGTGTGTGTGTGTGTGTGTGTGTGTGTGTGTGTGTGTGTGTGTGTGTGCATGTGTGAGTGAGTGTGTGCGTGCGTGTGTATGTTTGTGTCTGTGTTGTGGCAACCCGGCCCGGGCCAATTAAGGACATGCCGAGCACCTGAGGAACAGGTGGAGAAGCAGGGCTTCAATAGCCTGCTTCTCCACTCATTCAGGGCTCTCTTAGCCATGTGGCTCGGGCAAGGAGAGACCGGGATACGACCGTCGATTCCTCCCAGGTTTTCCGTTCTTTGTGTTTTTTTCAGTGGGTGACTTTGTTTGATTTTGTGTAATTAAAACGTGCCTTTTTGGTTTTGCCCAGCGAAGTTGTGTCCTGTTTGGGAGAAGGTTGTTCGCTCACCGTGCCGAGTTGCCACAGTGTGCATGTGTGCATGCGCGCACATGTGTGTGTGTGTGGAGCAGACAGAACTGAGAGTTCCTTCTTGTTCGGTTCTGAAGGCTCGTTTGTATTTTTGTATTCATGATTTTTGTGTTTATATGATTTGGGTCAGAGGTTTGTTGTTTTAACGCAATATTTCACCAGCAGGGTCAACTCTCCACGTGGGAACATCTAAACTGTAACGTAACAACCTATAATCACAGACTAATACTGTAAAATCATCCTATTGAGAGCTTTACTTATCCTCTTCAGTCAACGAAACCCTTCCACCCCCCACCTCCCGCCCTACCCTCTCCGCTCTGAGGACACAATGCCCCACCCCAGACAATACCTGTTCCTGCTCTGTGTTCCTCTGCTCTCTCCTCACCTGGTGTCGCCATGGTCACCTGTAAACACTGGGTTGAGGGACTGTGTGTGGCCAGGTAACACAGCCCGGGACAAACAGCACCGCAGGGGACAAAGCAAAGCCTCCCTGATTGCCAAGCATGTGGCCGGGCAGAAGGCAGGTCTGGTGGATCGGGTTACCAGCTCACCCAGTACAGGACCAGCTCACCCAGTACAGGACCACCTCACCCAGTACAGGACCAGCTCACCCAGTACAGAACCACCTCACCACCCAGTACAGGACCAGCTCACCACCCAGTACAGGACCACCTCACCCAGTACAGGACCAGCTCACCCAGTACAGGACCACCTCACCACCCAGTACAGGACCACCTCACCACCCAGTACACGACCAACTCACCACCCAGTACAGGACCAGCTCACCCAGTACAGGACCACCTCACCCAGTACAGGACCACCTCACCCAGTACAGGACCACCTCACCACCCAGTACAGGACCACCTCACCCAGTACAGGACCACCTCACCCAGTACAGGACCACCTCACCAACCAGTACAGGACCAGCTCACCCAGTACAGGACCACCTCACCCAGTACAGGACCACCTCACCACCCAGTACAGGACCACCTCACCCAGTACAGGACCACCTCACCACCCAGTACAGGACCAGCTCACCCAGTACAGGACCACCTCACCACCCAGTACAGGACCAGCTCACCCAGTACAGGACCACCTCACCACCCAGTACAGGACCAGCTCACCCAGTACAGGACCACCTCACCACCCAGTACAGGACCAGCTCACCACCCAGTACAGGACCACCTCACCCAGTACAGGACCAGTTCACCACCCAGTACATGACCACCTCACCACCCAGTACAGGACCACCTCAACACCCAGTACAGGACCAGCTCACCCAGTACGGGACCAGCTCACCCATTACGGGACCACCTCACCCAGTACGGGACCAGCTCACCCATTACGGGACCACCTCACCCAGTACGGGACCACCTCACCCAGTACGGGACCACCTCACCCAGTACGGGACCAGCTCACCACCCAGTACGGGACCAGCTCACCCAGTACAGGACCACCTCACCACCCAGTACAGGACCACCTCACCACCCAGTACGGGACCACCTCACCCAGTAAATGACCAGCTCACCACCCAGTACAGGACCACCTCACCACCCAGTACGGGACCACCTCACCCAGTAAATGACCAGCTCACCACCCAGTACGGGACCAGCTCACCCAGTACAGGACCACCTCACCACCCAGTACAGGACCACCTCACCACCCAGTACGGGACCACCTCACCCAGTACAGGACCAGCTCACCACCCAGTACAGGACCACCTCACCCAGTACATGACCACCTCACCCAGTACAGGACCACCTCACCCAGTACAGGACCACCTCACCCAGTACGGGACCACCCTACCATACTACACCACCCACCCACATACACCTACGCCTGGTGGAAATTAGATTTAATAGGTAGGGTGAAGTTAGAGAACATGAAAGATGCATTATTTATTACAGTGATTATCAGCGTGTGTTTCCAGCTCTGTCGCTGCGTGTCGGTGCAGGTGGAGCATGTTGCTGTCTGTCTCTGAACACCCTGTTTCTCACAACGCATTTCTGTACATAGATGCATGCGTGTTCTCCTAATGTGTGTGCGTGTCTTTCTGTGTGTGAAAGTGTGTGTGTGTGTATGTGTGTGTGTGTGTGTGTGTGTAAGTATAAGTGTGTGTGTGTGTGTGTGTGTGTGTGTGTGTGTGTGTGTGTGTGTGTGTATGTTTGCTTGTGTGTGTTAGAGTGTGTGTGTATGTATGTGAGAGAGTGTATGTGTGTTAGAGTGTGTGCAGGTGTGTGTGCAGGTGTGTGGGTATATTTGAGTGTGTGTATGTGAGCGTTTCTGTTTGTGTGTGTGTGTCAGTGTCTGTGTTTGTTTGTCTGTGTGTGTGTCTGTGTGTGTGTCTGAGTGTCTGTCTGTAAGAGTGTGTGTGTGAGTGTGTGTATGTTAGAGTGTGTATGTGTGTGTGTGAGTGTTTGTGGGTGGCCGTGTGGAGGTGTGTGAGGGGGTCAGGAGCCTGCTGGCTGGGTGCCAGCTCAGACACTCAGACGTTGCGAGGTGATAGATACACACTCTGCAGCTGGTAAAACTCCAGCGATCCTCTGCTGATTATACCTTCATCACACTGGGGAGACACAGAGATGTCTGTCTGTCTGTCTGTCTGTTCACAGAGATACCAGCTCTGTCTGTCTGTCTGTCTGTCTGTCTGTCTGTCTGTCTGTCTGTTCACAAATATACCAGGTCTGTCTGTCTGTCTGTACTGAGTCACTAGTTTGTCTTTCTGTCTGTTCACAGAGATACCAGCTCTGTCTGTCTGTCTGTCTGTCTGTCTGTCTGTCTGTCTGTCTGTCTGTCTGTCTGTCTGTCTGTCTGTTCACAGAGCTACCCGCCTGTCTCTCTGTCTGTTCACAGAGATACCAGCTCTGTCTGTCTGTCTGTTCAGAGATACCAGTCTGTCTGTCTGTCTGTTCACAGAGATACCAGTCTGTCTGTCTGTCTGTTCACAGAGATACCTGCTCTGTCTGTTGCTGTTCTCAGGAATGAGGAATTAGGATGAGGGTGCACCCATAGCACACACACACATACACGCACACATGCACCAAACACACACACACACACACACACACACACACATACACACACACACACACACATATACGCACACATACACTTGTTCACAAAAGTGCATGCTGAGGTGTGATGAACACCTGTTGATGTATTGGCATTACATCCCAGCATCACACAGCTATCCACACACAATAGAATGATGTCATCATTCATGAGTCAAAGAGGTGCGCTGACGCTGGCGTTTGCCATCGAGAAGTGTCGTTTTTATGTTGCTTTGACGGAGCCACCGGTTGGCAGTGCCGGTGATTCCTTTGTCTTTGTTTCTCAGCCTGATGCAAAACACTGATGAAGTGATTTTACATTATTAGCTCAAAGTTAAACTCTTCCCCAAACCCTTCTGCAACACGAGGTTGCAAGTTCTAAGCTGCTTTGCATTGTAAAGGATGGGTCTCCTTGGGAACTGCAACGGGACCAATATGTATGCAGGGTGTAGGAGTGTGTGTGGAGGGTGGCTGGTTGAAGCAGCCTCACCAGGCCTGAGGCAGACTGACTGGACTCTGGGGCTGGGTGGGGCCGCACACCTGGTGCACATTGAGTAATCAGTGTGCCCAGGTTAACCCATCTCCACACACACGCAGAGACCTCCTGCATGGCAGAGTGGAGCACCAGGCCATGTATCATTACCTACAAACCTCTACAATGAACCAGCTTCAACCCCGACACCCTGCATCCTTTGTCTGGAGGAGCCCAGTGAAAGGCTCCTAGGTGGCGTGGAGCCACTGACCTTGTTCCAAGGCGTTAGTCACCAAGCCCCCCCCCCCCCCCCCCCCCCCCACCCCCCACCCCCCATCCCCAAACATCATGGTAGCCAGTCGTCAGAGAGGGCAAACACAGGCGCTCTCTGTGTCTCTGACACATCCCACTACTGCAACAGTAGGACTTCCTGGAAGTACCAGGTTCGCAGCAGGGCAATTAGCCCTTGTTGACCCTCTCTCTTCGGTCTGACCCTCAGAGCCCTAACGCCAGCACTCCTGCTAATATTTAACCAGGATGCTGAGCCCAGCGTGGTCGGCGCTGACTACGGCTCAAAGTCAGCTTTGGAAGCTTCTGGAATCTGTGGAATGCAGCGAGATGTGTGCACAGAAACTCCTCAAGTGGGAAATTACAGATTAGATGTCCTGCTTCGGAGTTGAATTTTCCGTTTCGTCAACAAAGGGGGGGACGGAAAATGACTTTTAAATGGCATGTTTGGAATGTGCTACTCAAACAATGCGTAGCCCAGCGCTGTGGGAGCTTTGACTTCCCGGGCCTAGGGAGACGCTGAGGTTGGACTGAGGAACACCAGCGGGCTTTGGTCTCCAGTAGGTCTCTGCTCTGAGCCTTCAAAGGATCAAAGCTTAACGCGTCTACAGAACACGGGTCTTCTTCTGAGGCCTCAGGACCTCTCAAAACACACCGAGCACACCTTCTCCAAGGTGTGCGTGTGTGTGTGTGTGTTAGTGTGTGTGTGTGTGTGTGTTTGTGTGTGTGTGTGTGTGTGTGTGTGTGTGTGTCTCGCAAAAGCAGATCTACACGTAATCTGATCTCAAGTGAGTCATTAATAGATGTTTTAGTCTAAAGTTACACCGGCGTGAACACTCAGTCACTACAGCATCTTGTCTTGGGAGAATCTCCCTCCTTGACATGAACACCAGCAGGTTTACTTGCAAAGAAAAAAACTGTTTGGATTGGTATTTCATTTGTCATGACTGAATTCACCCCCTCAGGATAAGTTAGCTCGTAGCTGAACTACGAGAGAATGTTAGTTCTCACGTCAGTCGTGCATTATGAAGACATGGTCGGCTTTCAGAACCTGGCAGTTAAAGCAGGAATAAAGAAGTTCCTGTCCAGCGCTTCGTTAGCGGAGGAATTAGATTAGAAAACGCTGAAGATTCGCCGGGAAGCTAAAATGTTAATGAGTGCACATCCATGTCGATGGAGGAGATGATTCTTTCTTTATTATATGGGGAGATTGTAGAAGGGCTCTTTGGAAATTAGAACAGTGTCATTTCTGTTTCTTAGTTTACTTTAATCACATCATGTCTCCACGAAGATATGAAATCGGTTGGAAATGTCTGGGCAGAATGTTTGGCCTTTGGCTGTTTCCTGTCCGTTAGGTTGTCGGTGTGAAGCCAGCCTCGCTCACTTCCTCTAAACAAAACATACATGTTCAGCTCATCCATTGTGGAGGGGATTTAGGTCAAGAGCTTAATTTCAGTGCGCCAAGATCCATAAGTCCTCTTTGTCTCCGTCTGTGAGAGGCCGGTCCTGTTTATCAGAGCTCCTCTGCATTGTGAAGAGGAGGCCTCGTTTGTAATGAGGCTCAGATCTCAGGTGTCCCCCTCCCACGTCCTCGCCGACGCGTGGGAAACCCGTCGGCTTTCAATCGTTCCTTACGGAGTCTAACCCGCATCTCCCGACACAAGCCGGCGCTCCGACGCCTCCGGGCTGAAACGCAATCCCAGCCTCGCCTCCGCAAACCCCGGCCCAGGCTCCTCGGAGACAATGGAGCCGGGTGCTGCCCGGCCGGAGAGGGGCCGGGTTCGAGAGAGGAGACACGGTGGACTGTAAGTCGATACGAGCAGCGTGTGGACGGACGGGGGTTTGATAGTCGGCCCTCCTCGCCTCTCTGCACGTGAACCCCCCCCTCACCAGGGGGCGAGTCGGAGAGGGGTTTGATCAAACCGTGGTTCCTCCTGAAGCGGACTATCTTGCCATGTTGGTGGAGATAGTTCTGCATGTGGGATACTTTGGCGGGAGATTATGTTTTGTCTTTAGCTGTGGGAAAAAGGAACAGCTATCAAAAATATAAACTAGACTAATCTGGTTCCCGTAAACACAGTCAGCCAAAGGAAGGAGGTTTAAGAGAGGAACCAATAGACTGAGAGGAGGATCTGTCCTCCCATCGCCCTTTTGGGTTATTAGAAGATAAGATGGAACAAAGCGTTCCTGCATTGTCAAAACAAGACCCCACCTCGCCCCTATGGACCCTCAGCTCCAGCAGATACCAGCCCCACTTCCAGATTAGCAGAACAGAGGATCCTGCAGACATAACTATGAGTTCAGCTCTGGCCAGCGGCCATTGTTTCCACCGCGGAGAACGCGTCACTCAACGTTTTATTTGAGAGTCAAGACGCCCTATTCGTTTGTTAGTCGGGGGGTAACCTTGGAAAACACATCCCATCCATGGTGTAATTTTAGTCCTGCATTCCTTTTCCCGCCCGGGTCGCATATATATTTCCATTGTGTTGTCGGTTTTCCCCACCAACCAACCAAAATGCCTGCTAGGAGAATATTGGTAATTTGAGAAATAAATAAAGTTCCCCGTTAACAGAGCCATCACCTGTCCTGTCCAAAAGCTTTATTTTATCTCAAACTGACTCACATTTGTACCTGTGAATATCCCCATCTCTTCCGTTTCCATCGCTCTGATTTCCATTCACAACACACTCGGGAGCAGTGACCTATTAGTGCTGGATACTACAAAGTGAATAAAGAGTGCCAGTATTTTTGTGTCAGAAGAATCTCCAGCAGGCATGCTAATCCTCCGAGCGTGTCCATAGGTAGAGCGTTCAGCTGTGAAGAGGTGAGCTGGATCCTGCTGGGTTGTCGTCAAGCACCAGTTAACCTGGCGCGGGGCCTTACTGCCTGAACATCTAAAGTTGACGAAGCAGGCTCCTGTTTGGCTGAACCTCTGGAGGATGCATTCAGGATGCATATCAGCTTTGTGGCGTGTGCGGTAAATAAACAAACACCTCCAGGGACAGTATCTTCATGTCACGCCAAACGTTTCTTTTGTCAACTTGTTTGGCTCAAACACTTATTTGAAAAAGACCAAAACTATTCCATAGTTTCCTCAGCGCCACAGTTTCCACTCCTTATATGGATGGGGGTTATTAATGACTGCTGTCGCCTGTGTCTCTGGCAGTATGGCTGTGAGTCGTCACGGCAGCCTGCATTGTGTTGTAAAGGGGCTTTTGGCAGGGGACGTTTCACACGAATACAGACAACATAAATCACACACACAGACTAAGGGTTCTGCGTGCGTGTGGCTGTGCGGGGCCAGGATGCACGGAGGACGAGACCGGTGGAGAAAGGCTCTCGCATCTAACGCAGCCCAGCCAATGTACAACATAATGTTTACATTGTGCCCACGCGGCTCCACACCAACGCAACACACATGGGACATGGGGTCAGCTGGAGCAAAGCCCTGCCAACGTCAGGACTTATTATAAGTTGCTTTGGATAAAAGCGTCTGCTAAAGGCCTTTAATGTTAATGTAAGTATAAATGTTGAACCCAGGCTTGTGGTTTTAGGAAAGGTCCCGTCTGGGGAAACTGCCTGGAAATGAAGACCTTCCACGTCTCTGAGTGCAGCGGAGGAACCCTAGCTCCAGTCAGGCTGATGTTGAGCTCCTTACTGATGAGCTTCTAACAGCCCCATCTGGTGAACCTCCTGCTGGTCCCTGGAGGAGGGAGGCTCTCCTGGACTCCTTCTCAAGGTCTCTCCTCTCTGGGCTCCTTCTCAAGGTCTCTCCTCTACTGGGCTCCTTCTCAAGGTCTCTCCTCTCTGGGCTCCTCCTCAAGGTCTCTCCTCTCTGGGCTCCTCCTGAAGGTCTCTCCTCTCTGGGCTCCTCCTCAAGGTCTCTCCTCTCTGGGCTCCTTCTCAAGGTCTCTCCTCTCTGGGCTCCTTCTCAAGGTCTCTCCTCTCTGGGCTCCTTCTCAAGATCTCTCCTCTCTGGGCTCCTTCTCAAGGTCTCTCCTCTCTGGGCTCCTCCTGAAGGTCTCTCCTCTCTGGGCTCCTCCTCAAGGTCTCTCCTCTCTGGGCTCCTCCTCAAGGTCTCTCCTCTCTGGGCTCCTCCTCAAGGTCTCTCCTCTCTGGGCTCCTTCTCAAGGTCTCTCCTCTCTGGGCTCCTCCTCAAGGTCGCTCCTCTCTGGGCTCCTCCTCAAGGTCTCTCCTCTCTGGGCTCCTCCTCAAGGTCTCTCCTCTCTGGGCTCCTCAAGGTCTCTCCTCTCTGGGCTCCTCCTCAAGGTCTCTCCTCTCTGGGCTTCTCCTCAAGGTCTCTCCTCTCTGGGCTCCTTCTCAAGGTCTCTCCTCTCTGGGCTCCTCCTCAAGGTCTCTCCTCTCTGGGCTCCTCAAGGTCTCTCCTCTCTGGGCTCCTCCTCAAGGTCTCTCCTCTCTGGGCTCCTCAAGGTCTCTCCTCTCTGGGCTCCTCCTCAAGGTCACTCCTCTCTGGGCTCCTCCTCAAGGTCTCTCCTCTCTGGGCTCCTTCTCAAGGTCTCTCCTCTCTGGGCTCCTCCTCAAGGTCTCTCCTCTCTGGGCTCCTCCTCAAGGTCTCTCCTCTCTGGGCTCTTCCTCAAGGTCTCTCCTCTCTGGGCTCCTCCTCAAGGTCTCTCCTCTCTGGGCTCCTTCTCAAGGTCTCTCCTCTCTGGGCTCTTCCTCAAGGTCTCTCCTCTCTGGGCTCCTCCTCAAGGTCTCTCCTCTCTGGGCTCCTCCTCAAGGTCTCTCCTCTCTGGGCTCCTCAAGGTCTCTCCTCTCTGGGCTCCTCAAGGTCGCTCCTCTCTGGGCTCCTCCTCAAGGTCGCTCCTCTCTGGGCTCCTCCTCAAGGTCGCTCCTCTCTGAGTCGGGGAGTTTCTCCTTGTCTGGGGGGGTCGAGGTGAGGGGCTACACCCATAAAACAGACTTGATGAGGGCAGTGAAGCCAGGCCTTCTAGTCCCCTGACCTCGTTACCACGGCCTAATGACCATCAGAGAGGTGTGCACTCACTGGGCGAGTCCTGGTGGTGTTGGCTGGGTGGAGCTGCGTTTACTTACGGGGCGAAGTTGAAGGCTGAGGCGCGGTGTCAGGGTGGGGGGCCGCTGAACGAACAATGGTGGGCGTTCCTGTCGGAGTAAAAGCACCTCTGGACCAGTGGAGGCTTCTCCATTGAGGAGAGGGAGGAAGATCCTCCCTAACATTGTTGAGAATAAAAAATTTAGATTTCCCAGACTACTGTAATGAATGAATGCCCTTAAATATGACTAATTTAATGCCTTTGAATATATAATGGGGACATTAGCACCCCCTATCACCTATTGAGAATTACTTCAGGGAGGAAGGTCCTCCCTCAGCCTCTGTTGAGTCCCATTCATTTCCCCCAAATAGTACTGGCGGCCGGTGAATAACATGGGTTTCAATGGGAGAGAGGAGGAAAGTCCTTCTCTGAGTGGGTGTGACCTTAAGGCGTCTGATTCACACAATTGGGAATATTTCCCAGCCAATTGGGCTACTTTTAACCACGTTAGGCTGGAAAAATTATCATTGGGCGGGAAATCTTCCCAATCTGGCAACGCTGTCGACAACAAACCCACTCTGCCTGCATTGCCGGTCAGTCTAAGAGACGCAAAGCAGGTGAAATCATCTGAATGATAACGAGATTCTAACATTTGCGAAGTGTACAATGGAAACATTGGAAACAAAGGACATTGTTCATGTTTAATTACAAAGCAAAAGCATTGAGTTACAGTGCTAAGTTAGCGACCAAAGAAAAAGGTAGACCACTTAGCAAAATCGAGATCACCAAAAGTAATGGCAGCGTCAGTGTTGTGGGTGCTACATGGTTTGCTAGGTACTCATGGCTTACTGGTAGCATTACTAGCAATCGACTGTATTGCTGGCCCTGTTTGCTAATGAATAATGGCAAATCTCCAATGTGGGCTGTTTATGGTTTCACTGATGTGAAAAAACTTGATAGGGCAACCAAACGCCAAGACAAGTGTCAAGTTCACGTTGGTGCTGCTATGCGACTTTCCTTGCTAGGCACCATGCCTATAGATCAGGTTGTTTGAAATAATGTTCTCGTCCTTTTACTAGTTTGTTACTCTGACCGTTCTGTTTGATATTGTGGAAAGGGTGAATGATTCAGAGCATGATGCATTTGAAATGGCATCACTTTTGGTCTTGAGTCTTTTCTCAAAACAATTGTAACTGAAAATAAACATAGCTAAATTACAACCAATAACTTCAGTCATTCAGGGCAAAAATAGGCCCAGATTTTTTTATTTACTTTTACAAATCAAGAGTAGGCGTGATTTGACTAATGGGCTTTGCATCCTTCCCTTCTGCCCTTGTAGTCCATTTCAAAGACATGCTGCCCACCAGCTTTCAAATTATAGTGATGCCACTGGTGGCTTTATATAAATTTTATTCACATAACTATCCCTCACTACTATTTTGCAGTTCACCAAAACACCCTGAAACAACTTGAGTCTCACCTTCTTATGCCACCATACACTAACAGTATAAGCAGGCCAATGGCAACCAAGCGCGCAGTCCTTCCTCCCTCACTTTAAAGACCACCAGCCGCCACTGCTCTGGACCTAGACTTCCTGCCGTTTACCGAGCGGCTATACTACTTTGTCTTTTACTCTGAAAGAATTGTGAATTTGAGCAAACCTTCATGTGTGGTGAGCTGGTGTGTCCACAGCAGAGGTGGTCGTCAGGGTAACGCCAGGGATGTGTCCAGAGTAGAGGAGGCCGTCGTGGGTTACGGTACCGTTTCCGCCCTCCTCCGTTCCTTTTGTCGGTCCCTTTGCTTTCATTGGCTGAAGAGATTCCACTACACCGCCCCAAGGGGGGGGGGGGGGGAAGTGATGTCAGAGACGGAGAACACCTGCCCTTTTACACAAGTGTGTGTGTGTGTGTGGGGGGGGTCACACACAAAGACACACACACACTATTTGCCAGCTCATATGGATGTGCATCATGAAACAAAGTTTGTTCGATTAGTCCCTGGAAACTCAGAAGTTGTGTGTGATCTTTTGTTCTCACACTGTTAATGTTTGGATATAGATGAATATATCTATAGATATATAGATCTATAGATCCCCCTTATGAAGCCGTGCCCTCGTAGGGGAGGACATGTTGTGGTGAATATCTGATGAGCCCTTGCATGCTCGCAGGAATCAGTGTTACTGGGTGCTAACAGCTCACCCTATGTGTGGTTCCCAGGCACTTGGGGCGGGGGGGTCAGGTTGTTGGGACCATCGTCATGGTGACGGTGGTTGGAATTAGTCCTCTTTGTGGCGGTGGTGACGGAGGCTGGAGTGTTCTCGTTGAGGGCGGCGGTGTCCTTCATCACGGCTCCTCCAACTCTCCTCTCCCTCTGGATCTGTTTGTCAAACTTCATCATTTTTCAAACTGTGGGTTCATTGGATTTGTTTCACTACAGACACAGCAGTAGACGATTCAGAGGTCCATGTTGCATCAAACATATCTACACTTCATGGCAATGGAAAAATGTAATCGACAGATGCTATTTAAGTCTATAATTTTAAAGGCACAGAGTTTACTGGGGGTTAAGCAAGCTCCCTGCTGTGTGGAAAGGCTTCAGGAAGTCAGCATAAACTTTATGACTGGCCGCCGTGGGAGAGGCAGACACTGATGTCATCAGTGATGTCGAAGACGGAGCATTACCACAGACAGGAAGGCATCAGGGGCCACGCCCACTATCAAACAATCTCTCATCCTCCAACCATCAAGACACAACAAAATGTTTGTTGTGATGTTTATGATGTTTAAACAGACATAAGTGGATGAATCTCTCTCTCTCTCTCTCTCTCTCTCTCTCTCTCTCTCTCTCTCTCTCACACAGACTTCTTCTTCACAGAATGCTGTGTTTTCTGTTTGTACTCTAGCAGTATGTTGGGGGTCGGCGACCCCTGACAAAGGGTCGACCTTCACCGGTCTGTCCTCCATTCTGTCCCCACATTCCTGGCTGTTATCCACTGAAACAGGATGGGCATTCCGGCGGGGGCCAAGGTTTTCCTGGGCCCAGCAGACACCTCAGCGCGTGTTTTCTCTGTTCATTGTGCGTCTGAGCGGGCGGTGTCCTGAGCTCAGCATCGCGGCGGAGCAGGAAGCTAAAGATTGAAATAGGAGCTCATAAATACGGCCTGGGATTCGGCACAAAGACCTCGGCTTCCTCCACTACCAAATACAGCGATTGTGTTTGAGGCAAGCGCCCCTTAAACAAACATGCCAGCCCGGAGGAGCAGGCGGTAAAGGTTAGGCCGTAAAGCGTACTGCCTGTTGAAAGTCTGTGTCCCCTCATTTCTGTTGTGCTCTCAAATAAAATGGCCGCTTCATCATTGGCGTTTCTTTTTTGAAACGATTATTTTGAAAAACGTCTATGTTACACACATTACATATTTACTTCAATATAGCAACTTATTTTTATATTTATATGTATATTATTGATGTATTTATTGCTTAGTTTATTAACTTCATAGACATGTTATATATTATCTATTTATAACATTTTGATTTAAACTGCCATTCCATATTCGAGTACATATTTCAAGTATCGAAAATGTGGTAAGATAAAATGCACAGGTGAAGATCTACGCCCAGATCTTAACACACTCATTACCTCCAATCAGCACACCATCAGATCCACCTTCGGCAGACAGGAAGGTTTGGTTTAGATTCAAAAGCTCATGAGCCCTGAAGCATTAAAAGCCCCAGATCTTTATTTAATTGTTTTATTAAAACTTTATTTAACCAGGAGAGATCTGATAAAGAAGGCAGCACAAAACAAACATTTAGGTTTCACACAAACCAACGAAACTATCACACTGTTAAAGAGACGGTTTTGGATCTCGTTTAAGGAATGAGACACAGAGACCATCTCCAGTACTTCCACGTTCGGTTCTAAAGTGTTGAGCCGGAGGCCTCATATGGAACCAGTTCTTTCTCATGTGAAACAGATTCTCTCTGAAGGCGTTCCACTGGTTAGCGACACAAACTAGTGACTAGTAAGCCGTGGAGTCAAACTACTTGTGCCAACAAGTTCCCTGCTCATACATTTCTACTCAGCTCTGTCCTTTCCCCCCCATGTTGCAGAGTAGTTTGTGTTATGATCCTGCTCTCTGGTCTAACAAGCTAGTTTTACTGTAGTTAGTCTTAAGCTACTGTACCAGCAAAGCATTCCTCCACTGGTTTATCTCTTCCGTTATTCATTTATATTTAAACAGGAAGTGTGTGTGAAAACACGGGAAGCTAGCAACCATAACCATAACCCCCCTCCCCCTCAGACCTCAGACTGTAAATCAGATAAACTTAGAAAGAACCGGACTGGATCTCATAGCCCTGGAGTCAGCTCCTCCTCTTCCTGTCCAGTTCAAAAAGAAACATGATGATCAGGAATACATGCCGAAGCATGTTGTCATGGTGATGGCAGGTAGATGGACAGACGGACAGACATGAATGCAGAAGGCCGGACAGACAAAGCCTACAAACGATCCTTAGTCTAACAGACAGACAGACAGACCAACTGATATTGGTATTTAATACAAAGTTTATTATTCCCTCCATGTCCCCCTCCACTCAGCCTCCTGAATTCCCCTGCACCAGCATCTTTGATAGCTACTCAAGTAAAAATATAGGCTAGCATGCTCGCATACACACAAACACACACAAACACACACACACACACACACCTACACACACACACACACCTTATGACCTTATGATGCGGAGACTGTTTTCACAGTCGCACTCATTGTGGTCTCCAGGGAGTTTGTATCTGTGGCGAGAGATATGTCCCTTTGATGTGAGCAGGAAGTGGATCTGCTGGCTGGTCCGGGGTCAGCTGCTAGAGGAGCGACGACGGTCTGATGACGTCGGTACGGACGTCACAGATCCTGTGCTATTCTCCTGTGTGGCTCCTGACTGCTCACATGTCGAGGTGAATCATGCAGTCTCTGGTCCTCGTACAATGTTGTAGCCTGACGTTTGCATCACCTTTAAAACCTTAAAGGGACATTGAAGATTATCGTTGATCTTTTTAAGTGTACGTTTGTTTTTTAACATCTGAAACGTAGGAGTATATGCCGTTTTGTCCATGTTACTTCAGAAGACAGTTCTTAATTCACCCCCTCACCCCCTCACCGCCTCAACACAACCTTGCCAGCGCTTTGAAGATCCACAAACCAGTTCTTCAGATTCATTTGATTAGCTGCTAATTTCACTGAGAGAACTGCGGTGAGGACGCCAACAAACACGCATACGCACACGCACACACACACACACACACACACACACACACACACGCACACACACACACATACGCACACACACGCACACACACCCACACACACATTCTCACTTACACACACACACACACACACCCACACAGACACACACACAAACACACACAAACACACTCACACACAAGTTAGACACACGCAGACACACACACACACATACACACTCATACAAACACACACGAGCATGCTCAATTAGGCACACACACACACTTAGGCATACAAACACTCGAATGCTCTAATGCACACACGCTCTAACATGCGTGTATACTCACACTTACACACACACACACACACACACACACACACACACACATGTGTGAGACTGGATGGTATCTCCAGGTTGGCTAATGGTGTGGGACTGGAACCCCGAGTGAGAGGGTGTTTTAGCGAGTCGGGGCGAATCACAGCCCTCCGATCAGCTCTCTGTCGGCTCCGCTGGACTCATGGAAGCTGACAGCAGAGTGCTGATCTGATCTGTGTTGAAACTGAACAAAACTTTAAATCTAAGTGACACGCTCTTTAATTAAAATGTAATTTGTGAAACTAGTCAGGTGCTTTGTCATAAACCTGTGCCCCCTTAAATATTCATATTTTGTAAGTTTGGAATGTCAAATAAATGCTGAGCATTTGAGTGTTTGACAAGGTTAGAATATTCCAGCTAAACTGAGACAGAGATCGCAAGTTATAATCTTTTCTGGGGGGCCCCCAACACTACAAAATGGGAGCAGGCACTCCTATAAAAGTCTTCCTCAATGAAGACCAACAGAAAGAACACAACCAAACGTCCGACCTCAATGTGGACCGTCAGAGATCACAGACTGGACGTGATCCCAGTGAAGTCCTCCTCTCGGACTGACCGACCGTCAGCAGAACTCCGTCAGCTCCGTCAGCTCCGTCAGCAGGAACAGAGGGAAGCGTGTCGCTGTAGAGGTTAATTGGCATTTTGGTCTGGTCGGTAATTATTGTTTTCAGCGGCGGGCTCCTAGGCTGGCGGGTTCTGAATGACAGATCATTGACAGGGAAAGCAGGATAAACACAGCCCTCACACACGTCCCCATTACCACGGCAACAGGACGGATGACGACGCCTCGTCTCGGTTGCCGCGGTGCGAAACCCGTCCGCCACAATCTGGGAGGAAATCACACAATGTGATATTTGGGGAGGTCACTTGACCTCTGACCTCCACCCCCCCTTCACACGCCTGGTCAGCTTATCATCAGGATAGGAATTCTGGGAAATGCGGTTTGTTCCACTCAGCTTGCAGGGCGAGTGGCGCTGAGTGTCTCTGAGTGGACCTCCCTCCCCAACCCCCCCGTCTCACTCATCAGGGAGGGCAGTGGGGGGGGGCGCTTGTTAACATTGTTCGCTTCCTGGGCATTCAGGAGGTGTAGCTTCTTTCGATGAAGGAGGTGGAGGTGGTGGGGCTGATGGTGGACGGTGAAGGGGCAGCAAAGCTATTAGTGTGTGAAACAGATACCCCCCCCCGCTCCTTCTGTACAGTGCTACGTCTCAGAGGCGAAGCTGAGAGGTGGTGTCGCTCCTGACTACAGGGTGGTGCATCTCCGGTTTTTTACAGCTCTCTTCTAAGCAGCGGCCACTCAAAGTGCTTTACATCACTGCCTCACATTCACCCATTCATGCACACATTCACACACCGACGGCGGAGTCGACCATGCAGGGCAACAGCCAGCCTGTCGGGAGCAGTCAGGGTGAGGTGTCTTGCTCAGGGACAACTCAACACTCTGCTAGGAGGAGACGGGGATCGAACTAGCAACCTTCGGGTTACCAGCCAACCCGCTCTACCAGTCTGCATTCATTACCGACTCCAAATGTATTGTGTGGTGGTCAGCATTTCTCAGGGATAAGAAGTTCCTTGAAGGGAGTGAGGGAAAGTGTCGACCGCCTTTGTTTCAGTAACAATCACTGACGCGTCAGACCTACAGCCACAGAATCACAACAACTTCAGAGTCATGAAAAGAAATAGATTTTATTTTTGCTTAGGCATAATTTACTTTTGTAGCTTTCTGAGACCTTAAAATGGTAGAGGTGTTACACACACAGGAACCCAAAGGCTAGTCAATAAAGAGGAAATAAGATTCAACATTTCTAAATGTTCACCAATTATTACATACAATGTCATTTTATCTAAACATAACTGTAAAATCTAATTTGTTATACAATCGCTAAAAAAAATAAATATATTGCTTTATTCCAGGTGCTTTTAAAAAGAAATCCTAAAACTATTTTTAGAAAAAGTTCATATTCAGTTATAATACAGCTTATGTACATTGTTGTGGTTCAGCGTAGCAAAATAAATGTAAGACACCGCTCAATTCTACAAATTTGTTTGTTTTAACATAAAACATTGATCCATCACAATAGCTTCATGTTACAAAGGACATAAATCCAGATGTTGAGAGAGGTCCAACACACCAGCAGTACGGCTCTCAGACTCTGAGGGGCCACTGTGGCACCAGCTGCTACCAGCTAGCCTTTAGCCTTTCGCCTTTAGCATTTAGCTGGCGTCCCAAAGTTACCTGCAGTAAGAGGGTCTGTGTCTTTGAGGAGCAGGTCAGGTAAGGATGGGTTTAAACCAGAAGCTTTGGGCTGGGAGTCAGACACACAAACACACACTCTGCTAACTAACAGCTAACTAGCTATCTGGCCCCTAACTATCTGGCCCCTAACTACTATAACTAACTAACTACTGAATGTAGAGATTCCAGCTCTCAGGAACGTCAGTGGGAGTGTCTGGCCGTCTGATTGGCCAGTTCAGACGTCGGTGTCGACGGGGGGCGGGGCCTCCAGGCCGGGGGAGAGCGAATCCTGGCTGTGGGTGGAGCTTATCCCTGTGTCCGAGTCCGTGTCCGTGACGTCCGTCGGACCCCCGCCGTGTTTCAGCCTCACGGTCGCCGGGGCAACGGAGCAGCGCACAGAGCTCTGAGCGGCTCCCGGACCGGCTCCCGCTCCCGTGTCGGGGCCAGGACCCCCGGCCTCCTCCCCCCCGCTCCCCAGCTGCAGGGAGCTGAGCTGGGCCGCCAGCTGCCAGGCCTCCTGGTCCCGGGCGGCGGCGGCGTCCTGGTGCAGCCGGAGGGCGTGGTCCAGCTGGGAGCCCTCGCGGTGCAGGGCCACGCCCTCCAGCAGGCTGCGCTGCAGCTCGCCCCGCACCGCCTCCAGCTCCGCCGCGTAGAACGCCGCGTCCGCGTCCGCCTCCGCCTCCGAGACCCCGGGGCCCGCCGCCGCCGCCGCCGCCACTTCCTCCTGGGGGCCCGGGGGCCACATCGCCGGGCCCCCAGCGGCGGCGGCCAGCTCCAGGTCGATGTCCCGGGACAGCTGCAGGATGAGGTCCTGGTGCCTCCGGACCTGCAGCCCCAGCTGGTCCAGCCCGTCCTCAGCGCAGCGCAGGTACCGCTGGAGCTCCTCCTCCTCCTCCGGGGCCCCCGCACCCCGCGAGCACAGCTCGGTCCGCCGGAGGTCCAGGTCCAGGTCCCTGAGCTGCTGGTCCTGCTCCCGGAGCATGTGGTCCTGGGCCAGGATGAGTTGGACCATGCGGTCCACCTCTGCCGCCCCGGGAGGGGGGGCGGGGGGGGTACTGTGAAGCTTCTCCAGCTTGCGGAAGGCCTTCTTCACCATGCGCTTCTGCCGCTCCTCGCCCAGCGGCTGGGGGCCCCCGCCCCGCTCCGCCCTCTTGGGCCGGGCCCCCGGGGGCCGGGGCCCCTCGGGCGGGCCCTTCCGGCTGCTCCGAGCCACAAAGTCGCTGACCCGGACCAGGTGGAAGTGGATGAGGGGCTTCTGGTCCCCCCAGGCACTCCACAGCCGCAGGATGCGCGTGAGGGGCGGCAGGGCGCGCTCCAGGCCCTTCCAGCGCTCCACCAGGCAGAAGTCCTGGGCCTCGCCGTGGAGCCCCCCGGGGGGGGCCCTCTGGCCCTCGGGGGAGCCCTGTTGGCCCTCAGGGGCCCCCCTATGGTCCTCCAGCAGGGCCTGCACCATGTCTGCGCATGTGGTGTGCTTGGTGACGCCGCAGACCACTTTCTCCTGGCCGCACACGGTAATCTGAATCTCCTTCCCCGCGGCGGTGGCCACCCTCTCCTTTGTCCTGGGAACAGAGAGCAGAGTCTGTCAGCGGAGGAATGCAGAGGAGCTGGTCTCAGTGCACACCATTAGCTCCCAACGCCACAGCCCTGCACACTAATTATTCCTACTCCACTGCATTGTTGAGTACTAGATCCTGATAGGTTAGTATAACGTACCGAGGGCGTGCGTTCTTCTCTAATAACAGGACAGCTCTGCCTTCTTACGGTTACACAACAATGCACGACAACTACAGTGTTTACAACAATGGCCGAATAGAAATGTGGAGCAGATGTTTCCTTCAGCGCAGAAGCGATACGCTCCACACAGCGTGGAACAATGCAAACATGACATTATAAATGAGAAACTTGGATCTAACCAAGCTGGTAACTGTACAACAGGAATAGACTGTTGTAATGTGTTGTATAATGTACTGGAAATAATAATGTACTCTATCCCTTGAACTTGGGACAAAGTTTGCCATTATTATGAGATTCTGCAGTGAAGTTGCAGTTAAGTCACCACAGATCAACTGACTTTATTCGATCACTCTATCTACTCCTCATGAAACACTTTACCAATTTAAGAAAGTTTGATTGATTGTGGATTCATATATTCCAATAATCTGTCACTTGGAGGACTTACATCAAAGACTGTAAATAAAAATGATTGTAGTTAATTGCAGAGTTATACGTACTTTCACACCCTAATTATGGGTTTTGTTTTGGCCTTTCTTCACACAACAGTCTAACAGCCCTGAGGATTCATGGTTTGAACGCTAGATAACGATGCTTGCTGAAGTCGATTTATCGTTTTATCAAGGTGACATCGCCAGATAACGATGCATTCCACACTTAATGCACAACACCAACAATAAGACTGCGATAATCATCCAGTGATTTTGCTTTATCGAAGTGTGAAAATGCTTGTGGTTCGAGTGGCGGTGTGAACAGCTTCGTATCTGATCTGGGCTCTGGTTCTATGCTCTGTCTCCAGACTGAGAACCAGGGCTGAGTGGAGAACCTCTGATGACTGATCGTTAGGAGGGGCAGCATGTGAGCCCACACACAACGAGGAACACACATGGAGAACCTCACATGGAGAACCAATGAACCTCACATGGAGAACAGGCTGAACCTCACATGGAGAACAGGCTGAACCTCACACGGAGAACCAATGAACCTCACATGGAGAACCAATGAACCTCACATGGAGAACAGGCTGAACATACATGGAGAGCAGGCTGAACACATGGAGAACAGGATGAACACATGGAGAACAGGCTGAAACTCACATGGAGAACAGGCTGAACACCAGATGGAGAACACCAGCGTCCTCTGAAAGCATCAAAACTACTGCTGGGATATTAATAGCTGCAGGCACGGCCCTTTGAACAGGCTGATATGTTATTTGTTTTGGTTTCCACTTGGCATTAAAGACACCACACACACGCATACACACACACACACACACACACACACACACACTCACACACACAAGTGGGGCATTGTGAGTGTGTCTGACGAGCAGAGGAATGCGATACGAGAGCAACAAAGCGCGGGGCTGGTTAATGGACACCCTTGGAAACAAGCAGAGAAAGGCAAATACCTGAGCTCTGTGGCAGCGCAGAGCAAACAAGTCAAGCGTCGGTCGACACGGACGACCAGGACGACTTTCACCCCCCCCCAGCCCGCCCACTCTTCCTCTTCCTCGGCGAGCTCTTCCTCTCGGACTCCCACCCCCCTACTCCACCTCGTGCGGGGCTGGAGGAGGGTTCACACGGAGGCGCTAACTCTTCAGATGAAGCGCTCTCTGGGATTCTAAGGGGAGTCTAAGGGTCCTCAGAGGGATTCCCACGATCCCACCACGGTGTCCTCTGACCTCCAGACCGCTGGGGGGGCCAAGGCAGGAGAGGAGTGAAGGACGAGGGGAAGGAAACGGATGGTGGAGAAAGAAAGAAGAAAGAGGCAGAAGACAGAAGAGGCAGAAGAAAGAGAAAGAAACCATCAGATAGAGACAGAGGCAAAAGAAAAGACCAGAAGAAACTGAAGAAGATGAAGAATAAGTGCTCCACCCTGATGGGCCCCACCAGAGAGGGTGGAGCAGGCGGCGGTGGAGGTGGAGCAGGTGGGGGTGGGTGGGCAGTGGAGGTGGAGCAGGCGGTGGTGAAGGTGGAGCAGCAGGCGGTGGTGGAGCAGGCGGTGGTGGAGCAGCAGGCGGTGGTGGAGCGGGTGGTGGTGGAGCAGCAGGCGGTGGTGGAGCGGGCGGTGGTGGAGCAGCAGGCAGTGGAGCAGCAGGCGGTGGTGGAGCAGCAGGCGGTGGTGGAGCAGCAGGCAGTGGTGGAGCGGGCGGTGGTGGAGCAGCAGGCGGTGGTGGAGCGGGCGGTGGTGGAGCGGGCGGTGGTGATGCAGCGGGCGGTGGTGATGCAGCAGGCGGTGGTGGAGCGGGCGGTGGTGGAGCAGCAGGCGGTGCCTCTGGGCCAGGCAGGTGAATAAACAGGCGGTGTCATGAGGGGCTGCAGAGGGCTGATGTAGGGGGAGTGGGGGGCTCTTTTGTACAGCAGGATGCCGGTTCCACCAGGGCGGGGAAACACCTGGATCTCCCCCCAGCCCGCCACAATCAGCTCCGCTCCAGCCACTTCCTGCCACTTCCTGCCACTTCCTGCCACTTCCTGCCCCCCCCCCCCTTGCTGGGCTGGGCGGAGGGGGGCTGGCCGTGCCGTTGTGAGGTTGCAGTATTATTATGTGTGAGGTCATGGAGCACAGGTGGGGGCTGATGAGAGCTCCTCTGGTTCATATTGTCCCGAGCAGCTGCTGTTGACGTACTGAAGGGACTGTAACAGCGCTGGTCCACATGGAACCCAGCTTGAACAAACCTTTGGCCTGGCACCAGAGCTGCCTCTCATCTCATAACGTCAACTGTTTATGGATCCCAGGTTTGATGCGGGGCTGGGAGAGCAAATGCGTCAGATCAGTCTCCCTTCACCGCAGACATGGCTGATGTTCTCGTTCTCTTGTGACACTTTTGTCACCCCAGATTGCAACAGACAGATAATAGCTCTCCTCTCCTCTGCTTTCTCCTCTCCTCTCCTTTCTCCTCTCCTTTTTCCTCTCCTCTCTTCTCTCTCTCTTCTTTTCTCTTCTCCTCTCTTCTCTTCTCTTTCCCCCTCTCTGAATTAGTTCCCATTGCACATTACTTTATTAATCTATTTTACTTTTGCTTTTTATCGATCCACCGACTTTCCAAACTCCCTTAAAATGTAAAAAAAAGAAGTAATTTTGTTTGCAAACGTTCCCAAATTGAAAATGTTTATAAAAACAGAAGGATGTAAACAATATTGGACTGCATTGATACAGCATTTTTCTAACCAGTGGACGCCCTTAACAATATTGCCTAACATTCAACCATTCATGCACACACCAACGGTGGAGCCAGGGATCGAACCAGCAACCTTCCTGTTCCCAGCCACCCCGCTCTACCTCCTGAGTCACATTCCGCCTTCGATACCAGGAGTGATCTCCAGTCACGCAGAGTGATACGACCTATACCAGGAACCATGATGCCAGGAGGGAGGCGTCCCGTGCTGGGAGCCATATGAAGGTTATGGCTGTTTGCTGGGACAAGTCCAGGCAGGCGACGGAGGGTTTGGCGAGTTGTGAGATATTGGCAGGCGATTCCACCTCACTGTAAAATGTAAACTGGATTGATGAAGCGTGAGAGCGCAGTGGAAGCAGACCATGATGTGAAGCGACAGTTGAGGAGATTCAACTTAGCCGTCGTTAGCTTCAATGTAGCCCTCGTTAGCCCTAAACTAGCCCTTGTTAGCTTCAACGTAGCCCTCGTTAGCGTCAATGTTGCCCTCGTTAGCCTCAACGTAGCCCTCTTTAGCCTCAACGTAGCCCGCCTTAGCCTCAGCGTAGCCCTTGTTAGTGTCACCGTAGCCCTCATTAGCTTCAACGAAGCCCTCGTTAGCCGCGTCTCGTTAACTATAGGAGACTGAATTCAGGTCACAGTCTGTTGGAGTTTCCTCTGACAACCGCTGGTCGCAGCACTGGCTCACCTCCAGTCAGGAAAGTAGAAGTACTGCCTGCAGGTTCCACTCTGAGCTCAACCGGGTTCAGTTCTTGAGGAAACACAGGACCCATGGCTCCTGGCTCAGGCTAATTGGCCCCTGCCAGCCAAGGGCCAATTAGCCAAGGGCCAATCAGCCAAGAGCTTTGATTTTCCAAAACAGTTTTCCACAGAGTGAGATGTGGGAGAGAGAGAGAGAGAGAGCGAGAGAGAGGGGGGGGGGGGGGGGGAGAGAGAGAGGGGGAGAGAGGGGGAGATAAGGCTGGAGAGTGTCTATCTCTGTCTGAACATGAGGTGTATCCTGTTGCACTTATCTCTGAGAGGATGGACTGCTGAGGAAATAACATGCGCTTTAATCTGGTCCAATCTGGTCGAGTTCATCTCTACGATGACTCCCAGCCTTGCAGACTAAACACACATACGCAAACACACACACACACACTCACACACACACACACACACACACACACACACACCAGCCCTGTTCTCAAAATACACACACACATTCACACACACACACACACACACACACACACACACACACACTCACACATACATAAACCCAGCATCCCTTGCTCCAAACGCACACACAGTTTGCCTGCTCTTCACTTATTACCCACAAAACAGACCCATGCAAACACACACATACGCACACACATCAAAATTTAGGCCTCCCTTAAGGGACCCTTGTCCCCCCCCCCCCCCCATGGTGGGAGTGGTCTCCAGCCGCTGGGAGATGATCGCTGTCGGCCTTCACGTGCCACGCTACCCCTCCACCACAGAGGACCTGACCCAAGGTACGACTAGGTCGAGGTGAGCTCTCCTCTTCCTCCGTCACCCACGACAGACAGGAGGCAGTGTTGCCAGATTGGGCCAGACTGGGTGGGAAATCTGTCCCAATCTGGCAACACTGACAGGAGGACGGTGTGCTCAGACCCCAACTGCTCTAGAGACACCAGAGACACGTCCGTCTGCGTCGCTCGGTGAAGCCTCGCTTTGCTCCTGATCTTAGGAGGACGAAGAGAAGAGAGCAGGGGGCGAGGATGCACTCAGCGCTCCCCAGGGTCTGAGCGGTGGTTCGGGGATTCCCTTGGGTCCTCACATCACTGGGAGATGTCTCTCATTCCACTGGGAGCCGAGCCGACTGAACTACAGCGACTGGCGTCGTTTGATCGCTCTCTCTTAAACGTTCATCAATCAGCACGGGGCCATCAGCGCTGTGTGATGAGGTTTCACTTTAAAAGAGTTCTCCCCACGCCTCCGCTTAGTGGGTCGCACCCCCCCCCCATCCTCAAACTCAGCGGGGGGGGGTCGGGCCTGAATCCATAAGTGGAGGAGGAGTCAGTGAAAAACGGTGTTTGCCATATGTGTAGATGGGAACACTGGAGGTAATTACAGGTGTTACAGGTAATTACTACACGACGTGAAGCTGTCTGACGCAGGCTGGCTCGTGGCCCGTGCCAGACCGTTTGAACTCATCAAAGATCTGCTCAGCTGTGTGTGCAGAAAATAGAGACAGTCTGCCGCTCCGTATACGCGTTTAACTGTAATTTAATACAAAGCCCAAGAGTACAGGGAGCGTCTCCAAATTAAAGCTGGAGAATTAAACGGAGCGTGAAACGCCTTCTGAGGACGCAACGCAGCTATGCAGAGCAGAGTTTTACACTATTGTGAAAGAGCTTGCATAGTGAAGAGGTTAAAACATGGATAAAAAGGCGTAACATGTCATAAAAGGCGTTTAGAACTCTCAGTATTTACACTTATAGTTGAAACACATCACACGTTTTGCAGCCACAAATACAGATATGATCCGTAGATTGAAATCTACAGATAGAATCAAATCATCATATCTTTCAAAATATTGACCAGAGGGTTGGGTGTTTCTTAATGCCAAGTGCAGCACACACGAAAACACACACACACACACACACACACACACACACACACACACACACACACACACACACACACACACACACGCACGCACGCACGCGCGCGCAGATCGCCTATTGATCCTGACATCAGTGTCTCCAACACACGTTATCGTGCGATACGCTTTAAAGATTAAACAACTTTCTAATGTTGCCATTGTTAATGAAACGTGAACGTAAATCAGACGTACGACAATGAGTCCAGGTTCGGCCTGAGCTCACCCCAGAATGTGATGGGAATCAAACTAGAGTTCACATCGTGTTCCCAACCGTCCTGGTTTCCAGAGGACCTGATGGTCGGTGCGTCAGACCTTCCTCACTCTAATCTCACTACCTGTGGTAATCTACCTGTAGTTCATCACATTATCGGTAGTTCTCAGTTCTGATCATGTAGTAATCATGTAGTTCATCACATTACCCTTAGTTCTCATCACGTTACCTGTTGTTTTTGAGGCGCGCTTTGAGGAAACCTTTTCCAAACGGAGCCATGTCTCTCAGGTCAGCAGAGTAAAATCCGAGGCCGAGTTAAACTCCCTGCATGGCGGGTCCGGGCGGAGGTCTGCTGGGGATGGCTGGCTCTGTCCCCTCTGAGGAGGGCTGAGGCTGTCCCGTCTGAGGGCTGGCTGAGGGCTCAACCCTAGTCCCGACTGGGGGGGGGGGGGGGGGGGGGGGGGGGGCTGGCTCTGTCCCGTCTGAGGAGGGCTCTGTCCCGTCTCAGGATAGCTCTGTCCCGTCTGAGGGCTGGCTCTGTCCCGTGTGAGGAGGGCTCTGTCAGGTCGCTGCTGCTCTGCCGAACCCGCCCATCCAAAATGAGGGTGGCGTTAAGACTGTGATTTACGAGGTCAACTCAACTCTGCCCCGTGAAGGAAGCCGAGACTTCAACCTGTTATTCTACTGCCGCAAAACAGGCCTGTTGGTTCACATCGATATACGAGTAGGACTAACGCGCTATAGAGGATAACGATGACGTTCAGACAACATCATCGACAACAACATGAAAGTTCATGTCTAATCTCTGTATTTCTTTGCAAAAAATCTATTTAAATATAACTAACACTATAGCCACGAAGGCTTCACATGCGAAGCCTGTAAGGTTGACTATAGCCTCCATACGCCCAGCCTGCAGGTGGTTGATCCCGGTTGTTTTCGGGGTGAATCGTCGGTCTGGTGAGGTGGAGAGTAACGGCGCCCCCTGGTAGTCAGACTGCGGAAGTTCAACTAAACACCACAGCGTTGCCAGGCAGGAGGACAGATTGAATTTAATTGATGGTAGAATTGATTGAATGGATAAAAATACTGCAAGGAAAAAATGGATTAACCACAAACAATTTCATCCATGTTGGTGTTCACGACTATTTAAGATATGTAGTACAGATACACGCAGATGTCTCTGTGTATCTTACTCATAGTGGATATAATTCGCTCTTAGTAATGGATCATTAATAGTATAAATAATAGCATCACTGATGATTATTACCTCAGTGTATTATGTGTTTCCAGTTAGTTTACCATCCGAACACAACAACCAGGTAACAACTCTGGACGGAGAAGTTCCATTGATTCTCACATGTCATGTATGAATGAATAATTCTTAGCCCGATCACTCAGCCGACCTGTAATAAGTGTCTTTGAGCAAGATGCCAGCCCCTCAACCCACTCCTTTGTATTTAGAGATAATGAACAGTCATGTTCAAAGTTTTGTGAAAGTCAATGAAAAGTGTATTTAAGACTTTAAACTAAAATGAATAACGAAATACAGATGATATATAGATGGGCAATGTTTTTTACCCTTCACGTCCAGCAGAGGGCAGTGTTTATTACCCATCACGTCCAGCAGAGCGCAGTCTTTTATTACCCTTTACGTCCAGCAGAGGGCAGAGTTGAATAACCCTTTACGTCCAGCAGAGGACAATGTTTTATTACCCATCACGGTCTCTGAAAGTCCCAATGAATGAAACAGTGTAAGGTGTTCGGTCATTCAAAGAGTGAATCCAGAGATACAGAGAATACAGAATACAAGGATGGACTTAATGTTTTCCCCAACATTAGAACTGGGGAAATGTAAATCAATTAGTCAAAGTCAAGTTGTAGAGTAGTTTATCTGCTTTATCGGCCATCTGCTTTTTGAAGGGGATTATTTTGAAGTAAATAACGGTTATTTATTGAATGCACCAGTGTTAACGAGACCATCCAACGATGTATGGTTGAACCAGAGCAAAGCGATCAGGTCATTGCGTCGTTTAAACGGCAGGGGGCGCTCAAAACACAGCTTCAAGATACTTGGGCTAGAACGCAATCCAGCAAAAACCGACTCAAAGGACTGCAAATGTGAGATTGAAATTGTAGGGTTTTAATCACAAACAAACATAACACAACAGACTGATGAAGTGGTGGGCGGACTGTTTAACAGTGAAGGAGAATGTACCAGTGTTCACACTGGTACACTAAATACCACTGTAGCCTACCACGTTCAATGGTGCCTTCAAAAAAGTCGGAGTTTCCGTGAATTTCGGAGGTTGTGACCTTAAGATCGGAGGAAATCGCATTGAACACTCTGTTAAGTCGGAGAGTTTCCTCGGAACTTTGTGCGGAATTAGAGCAACCCGAGCCTCCGAGTTGACGTCACAACAATGGCTGATAGACTAAAGTGAACTTGCAGCGAGCACTAAGAGGCGAACTTAAAGGGGACATATCATACCACCAGGTGTGAGTGTGATTAGCCATTACAAGCCGTTTTCAAAATGTGCAGCATTGTGACATCACAGGTGGGCGTGTCCATCTAGATGTGTGATGGATAGATGGACACGCCAACCTGTGATGTCACAATGCTGCACATTTTCAAACCTGCTTGTAATGGCTAATCACACTCACACCTGGTGGTATGATATGTCCCCTTTAACACCCATTCTAACATTTGCATTACGATACATTATAGATTATAATCAACTGATAAACTCTCCCTCATGTTCAACCATCGCAAGCAGTTCTAATAACTGACTCATCTGATTCAGCAAAGAAGCGCAGAGGTCCCTGCGGGCATCCATACTTGTTGTTATGTCTAGTCTCACGAACGATCTGTTTTTCCGGTTTTATTTCATAGCCTACGAACGTTTCCTGAACACTTCTATTTCGGAAGAAGGGAAGGTTTACGTGAAGACACGTAAGAGCTTCCGAACCTCCGAGCTGCTTTGAAGGCGGCACAAGACGGCTCCGAACTTTCACCTTTCAACCCGGAGATACCGACTTCTGACCTAATTGTGCTGTGAATTTCGGGGGGGGGGGGGATTTGGGGATCGGATGCACGCTCAGTGCTGAATAGAACAAATATATGCAGAAGCAATTTATGCTGATTTTGAGGAGACGGACAATGGCTAGCTGATTTAATCGGTCGGCTACGATACCGTTAAATACGACAGATTGTTATAAGCACAGCGAAATACAAACGACGCAAACAAAAAATTTGATTGTAATGGCATAATTACACATCAAAAGATTCATGTTTGAAACATCAACGATTACCATTTAATTTCCATTAACGATGAAGGCCGCCATGTTTGATGTCGTTACCAACGTTAAGTCAGACGAACCGGAACTCTCAAATAATACACGAATTTCCGACGTGTCATTCCGAAATGGACAACCGTCCAGTTCCTTTCTAACGTGTCAGAGGTCGTTTTCTTTGAGTTCCGAGTTTTCTGGACTTTTCAGTATATTTCTGAAGAACTGACACGCATCACAATCTTTATAATTCTTTCCAGAAACGTCTTGTGATGACAGAGAATCCGTTTCCAAAATGAAGGTTGCAAGCATTTCTCGGGATTGACCAAACCGATATTCTCCCAGACCTGCGCACAGTGTCTGATTAATTCATCCCAGGTGAGTCTGGAGACTGAAACGGGGAACACTGTGAGGAGGAAGATAAACACTACTTTGAGAAACGTCAAATAAAACACTTTTGGCTTGGAAATGAGAAAGTACCACGTATTATACGCCCCAGAGCATCTGTTGGTCCAGGGCCAATTGTACCTCCTCTATGTACATACAAACACACGCACTAGTATACTCTTCTTTCGTCTATCAATGTCAAAGGATTTGGAGAATCTGGGATGGATTTCTGTACCCTGACTTGATATAAAGTGTGGTTTTATTCTGTGCTCAGTACCTTCAGAACATGGAGGACATCTCCAGAAGACCCTAGCCATAAGACACTTCAGGGTCTGTCGACCCGATCAGCTGATCGACGACTCTGACATGATGTTCTTTTTTCATATTTCATATATTTTGGTAACGTTTTTTGTGGTTTTTGGAAGTATTCTAACGATGTGTTTCACATGAACTAGTGGAGCAAGGCATGGGGCCAGGTGACGAGAGGATTGCAAGTAAACGTTTGACACGCAAACACACACATAACAAGCAGACACACACACGCAGACACACACGTGAACAAGTAGACACACACACACACACGCAGGGCCCTATTTTAACGGTCTGAAACGCAAGTGAGAAGCGCCAAACGCAAGTAGCTTTGTGAGCGGTTCTATGGCGATGATGCTATTTTACCGGCGGATAAATGACTTACGCCTGGCGCAAATCTAAAAAGGGTTGATCTGAAGTAGCCTAATTACCCGTAGGTGTGGTTTGGGCGTAATGTGCAATAAACCAATGAGAGTGCCATCTCCCATCCCCTTTAAGAGCCATGAGCGCATTTGAATCTGACGAGTTTATATTTTGACAGCGCGTTTGCAGTCTCAAATGAGACAGATGCATGACCACATGAATTTCAAACTTCAAATGGCTCAGTTTATGGCCAAATAATATGGCCTTATTCACACATGGAATAGTGTTTCCTTCCACAGCTTCAGAGTCCTCAAATAAATTTTGGCAAAGAAAACTTAACACACATATGATATACGGTACCTGTGGTTCTATTTAATGATATACGCAATACAATAACAAACATAGTTTCTTACCAGTATTGTATGCATTATCGTTATCGACTTGTGTTCCTAATATGCATTTGTCCCCCCGTTAATATACATTGCCATGGACTGTATTATGCGTTACATGTTTAGTTTGCGTGTGTTTAAACAGATTGACGCACAAGCGCGCCCGCATTCATTCATTCTTTTTAACACTCACTCGTGGTAAAAAAAATATTCTCACGATCAAATACTCATCAATCCTAAAAGTTATGGGCTTGTACACGATGTCTGTGCCAAGAAAATATGTGTTTGCTGTACGGTGTTTGCAGATGCATTTATTTAAAAGTAAAACTTATTACTGCTGTATCAGCTGTTCTTTCCCAAATAATTTACCAAGAATGTGTGGCTAGGTAGATGAGAGAAGTAAAGTGTATGCGCAAGGTGCACAAGCAACATTATGCATGCGCCCTTAAAATAGCATCTGAACAACGCGCCACTGACTTTAAACCAGGTATCTCCTGGTTTGTAGCGCAAGTGGTTTCTGAAACTGCAAAATAGCACCAGGGAATGTTTGCGCCAGAACACGCCTCCTCCTTTCGTCGAACCGCCCCTTGGGGCGCAAGATCATTCCTTAATTTACCGACTTGTGGCGCAGGAGGGAAAAGAACGCTCTGCGCCAGTTGCAAACTAGCAACGACACGTGCGTCGGTGTAGAAAGTCAAATGCGCCGGATGCAAGATAGGGCCCGCAGACACACTTGTCAACAAGCAGACACACACACACACGCAAACACACTCGTGAACAAGCAGACACACACACACACACACACACACACACACACACACACAAACACACACACACACACATGACAACAGCCACACGTGGGCTATTGCTCAGTGGCATTGAAGTCGTAGCAGAAGTGGTAGTTGCTGGGGGGCAGTGGGACAGGGGGGGCCAGGTCGGGGATCTGGACGTTCTCCAGGTCCAGCAGCCGCAGCTTGATCTCCATGGAGAGCAGGATCTCCAGCTCGCTGCGCATCGACTCGCTGCTCATGTCCCGGCCGAGCAGCACACTGAGGCCGTCCGTCCACAGGCAGAACTGGGGAGGCACAGGCAGAACGGGGCTGAGGTCAAAACATCATGGTGAGGGAACAAGCAGAACTGGGGGGGCACAACCTCACGTTTGGGAGGTCACGACTTCACGCTTAGGACATGAGCTTTATCAGCCGCAACGTTTTGGCTTTAATTATGAATGATGATACTTTCATTTAATTTCTAGTTACGTCTTTGCATTGTTCATGACCTGTGTTGCACCGTAAAGCTAGCCTGGAGTTCAAGCATTCCACGCCCTAGTTGCCATCGCCTCGTGCACACGGTCTTCATCCTCATGCATGAGGATGAAGACCTCCAGGGACAGCAGGTCTGAGGCCCTGGAGGTGGGGGGCAGCAGGTCTGAGGACTCACGTCAGCTCTGGACGAGGCGATGAAGTTGAGGCTGTAGTCCTCCACGTCGTAGGTGATGCTGAAGGCCAGGTCCAGAACCTCCTGTTAGAGGAAAGACACAGAGAAACACCGTCAACTGGGAACCAAGCCTCCACACTCACACGCGCACATGCACACACACACACACACACGCAGAGACACAAACACTCACTCAAACACACTGACACATACATACGCACGCACGCACGCACGCACGCACGCACACACACACACACAAACACACACACTCACACACATACATTAACATGCATGTCAGTGTTTCCCCTATATGCACCTAGCATCGGTACACCGCTGCTAGGTGCATATAGAAACCTCCCTGCAGGGTGCGCTTTGTGAGCACACAAAAAATATTGCGAGTGGAAAAAGAAACATTACACCTCTGCTGCTGCAACTCCATCCTAGGGGAAACACTGCATGTGCACGTGCACACACACACACACACACACTTACACTCACACACACAAACACACACACTCACAAACAGACAATCACACATACACACACTTACACTCACACACACACACTCAAACTCCCACACACACACACACACACACAAACTACACACATACTAGATCCCAAAATGCCTTTGAGGAGCAGGCCTCTGCGTGCCTCTACCAGGGTGGTCGCTGGTAGCATAGACAACAGCAATAAACTCAGAGAACAGACCTCAACCAGCAATTAACCTCTGGAATGTAGCAGTCCCATTTAATGAGCATTTGTTTTTTAAGAGCGCACTTAGATAGGTCAGGAGGCTGTTGAACTGCTGTTAGCCTGCCATGCAGTAGTAAATACAGTAGCATGGTTAGCATAGTTAGCCTGAGTAGCGCTGGTTAGCCAGCGAGCTCCTCACCTTGGTCTGCTTGCCCTTGTTCTCCTTCATGTGGGGACAGTCTTTCCCCGTCAGCAGGGCCTTGATGTCAGCCACCGGGACTAGGGACACACAAGGGCATCTGGATCCATAACTCAACATCTGGATCAATAACTCAACATCTGGATTCATAACTCAACATCGGGACGCTAACAGAACATCTGGATCAATAACTGAACATCTGGATCCCTAACAGAAGGTCCAGCCCACTCACTCTTCTCCTGCAGTGATTCTATTGCCGGGCTCTCAGTGTCCTCCTCCACGTCACCGTAGTGCAGCACTTTGTGATTAGGCGACAGGCGGCAGTACCACAGTTTATCTGGAAGTAGCCAATCACACAGCACGGTTAGAGATAGGAGGCATGGCCTCATGTCCTCGGTATGTATGGGTATGTGTATGTATATGTGTGTGTTGGAAAATTTGACAGGAAATACGCATGTGTTTGTGTGTGTGTTTGTGTGTGTGTGCTTCCATGCATGCGTGTGTGTGTGTGTGTGTGTGTGTGTGTGTCTATGTGTGTGCAAATGTGTACCCTGGCGCCGCCGGCTGCTGATCTTCCTGAACAGCGTTCCCTGACAGAGGCGGTTCAGTCTCTGCTGGCGGATCAAATCCATGAGCTCCGGCTTCAGACGCTCCTTCAGCTCCCTGTTACACACACACACACACACACACACATGCACATACATACAGACAGACAGACGGACACACACACACACAAACACAGACAC
>NC_136942.1:10810912-10813412 GCF_949987615.1 Pollachius pollachius
CTCCGAGGCTGGGGGTGCAGTGAAGGCTTTAGTCTTTGGACAGAAGAGGCCTCCTACCGTAGAACACTATGACCTAAGCTGAGAATACCGCATTGTAACACAGGACTTAAATGGTTTAAGCTTGGTAGCTAGGGTGCTATCTAGTTTATAATATAGGTACTGGTTTAACTTATGCTTTATATAGTTGTAACAAAACTAACAACGTGTTGCAGTGGACTAATTAGCTGGCTAGCTAAATAGCTGAATTACTAGGTAGGAGACTAACTAAATAAGTCTGGCAGTGGACTAGTTAGCTATCTATCTATCTTCTTAGCTATCTAGCAAACTGGCTAGCCTTGGCGGGTGGACTAGCCAACAATCCAACTAGCTAGCTGGCTCTAGGGGTGGACTAGCTATCTGACTAACTAGCTAGCTCTAGCGGTGAACTAACTAGCTAGCTCACAAACTAGCTAGCTCTAGCGTTAAACTAACTCACTCACTCACTAGCGAGCTAACTATTGAGGTAGCTGTAACAGTAAACTATCAAACTAACTCGTAAGTGCGCTAACCATGGAGCTAGCTGTAGCGGTGAACTCACAAACGAACTAATTAACTCACTAACTAGTTAGCTCTAGCAGTGAAATAACTCAACTAACTAACTCGCTAGCGCACTACCCATGGAGCTAGCGGTAGCCAGTGACTCACGCGGGTCCCCGATGCGGAGGATCTCACAGAGGACCCAGGGGTCAGCCTGGATGCTGCTGCGGGGCAAACGGACCACTCGTGCTTTATCCTCCCTACTGCTGTTCTCCAACACGAACTACAAGAGGAGAGGAGGAGGAGGAGGAGGAGGGGAGAGGAGGAGGAGGAGAGGGGAGAGGTGGAGGAGGAGAGGGGAGAGGTGGAGGAGGAGAAGGAGGAGGAGAGGAGGAGGAGGAGAGAGGAGGAGGAGGAGAGAGGAGAGGTGGAGGAGCAGGAGGAGGAGGAGAGAGGAGAGAGGAGAGGTGGAGGAGAGGAGGAGGAGGAGAGAGGAGAGGTGGAGGTGGAGGAGGAAGAGTAGGAGAGGTGGAGGAGGAGGAGGAGGAGGAGAGTGGAGAGAGGAGAGGAGAAAGGAGAGAGGAGAGACAGGGGCAGAGGAGAGGAGGGACAGGCAGGAGAAAAAGGGGAGAAGTTAACATACAGGAAGTGTCTCCCAGAGGAGGAGGAGCAGGAGGTGTCTCCCAGAGGAGGAGGAGCAGGAGGTGTCTCCCAGAGGAGGAGGAGCAGGAAGAGGTGTCTCCTACCCTGCTGTAGGCGTCCGGATAGCGGGAGGAGAAGTACTCCATGGTGTCCAGCGCCAGGAGGCCCGGGGGGGCGCGGACCAGGTCCTGACCCGGGTTACTGTTGTTCTGATCACACGAACACACACACAGACAAACACACGCGCACACACACACACACACACACACACACACACACACACACACACACACACACACACACACACACACAAAGAAACAGGGTTTGATCATTCTCATAGCAACAGAACCACAACAACGTTCAGAAAAGTCTGACACCCTCCCTCGTGGTCCCCTGGGTGGGGGGCGGGCCCTGTAACGGAGCGTGCTGATTGGTGGGAGGGCCCCCGTAACAGAGCTTTTTGATTGGTAGGCGGGCCCCTGTAACGGAGCATTCTGATTGGTGGACTCACGCTGAAGCCCAGCTTCCTGAACTCCTTGGCGCAGAGGGAGCGACGGCGCTCGTTGCTCAGACTGTTCTCGCTCTCCGTCTCGAACGCCGCTTGGCGGAGCGTGTGGAGGACCTCCCTCTGGTCCTGGGGGGGGGGGGGGGGTTTGAGGGAGGGGTTGAGGGAGGGAAAGAGCAGAGGTTTTCTTTCATTTGACACTTAAAAACTAATCTGCAGTCATACATCAATGACCGACACACAGAAAGACACACAGGTCAGTCAGTGTGTGTGTCTGTCTGCGTGCTATGGGTTTGCGTGTGAGTGCATTTTAATGTGTGTGCGTGGTTGTGTCTGTGTGTGTGTGCGTTTGTGTGTGTGTGTGCGTCTGTGTGCGTGCGTGCGGTCGTGTGTGCGGCCGTGAGTGGTGTGGTCGTGGTACGGTTGGTTGTGCGGTCGTGTGTTCGGCCCTGCGTGCTGGGTGCGGTCGTGTGTGCGGCCGTGAGTGGTGTGGTCGTGGTACGGTTGGTTGTGCGGTCGTGTGTTCGGCCCTGCGTGCTGGGTGCGGTCGTGTGTGCGGCCGTGAGTGGTGTGGTCGTGGTACGGTTGGTTGTGCGGTCGTGTGTTCGGCCCTGCGTGCTGGGTGCGGTCGTGCGTGCTGCGTGCCCTCTACCTGGCTGTAGCAGTCCAGGGGGGTCTTCATGCGGGGCTCCAGGTGGTTCAGGGTGACGGACTGCAGGACATACAGGTAGTGGGCCATCTCGTCCCCCACCGCCCCCGAGCTGTGGATGATGTTCTGAGACCAGCAGCACAGCATCACCACACCACTCACCTGGTCTCACTGATGGACCTCAGGTC